>NC_044508.1:8944297-9159297 GCF_902362185.1 Chanos chanos | reverse complement strand
GCTGAGAAAGGAAAACTAAAAAAGTACAGAGTATTCTACGTCATTCTTCTCTTAATTTATGCAAAAATGTTCACATTTTGATGCAACCCTGTCAAAGGCCTGTCACAACTTGAAAATAAGATATATGTTTAAAAATATTTTTTCTTAATGAATTTTGATCTATTTATTCAACAGATTAGTCACAAATATAAAATGTTTCTATTCTGAAGAACAAGTTCTTCTTTGGTGTGGTACCTACAGAGTATTGTTCACTGCTCCAAACAATTAGCTTTAACACTAAAATTCCATTGATTTTTTCTTTATTATTCAATGCCTTAGATGGCTGAATAAACCAACATTCACACTGGAAGAACTTTCAGTAGAAATGTATGTTGCTGGTACTATTTGCAATTAAATCAACTTGAAATCAAAACAATTTGACCATTAAATATTAACGCTAATCTGAGTGAGAGCGCTTGGCTGGACGGGTGAGAGTTCAGTTTTAGGGTTTTTTTTGTTTTGTTTTGTTTTGTTTTCTGGTCTTGCTTATTTTGCTGTGTTTTCAGGCTAGCGGCACTAATGGTTCCTCTGGTTGGTATGGAGGAATTCAGAGGGAGCAGGTGTTGGCTCCTGTCAAAATTTCAAAGGAAAGTGAATTGCATTTGAGGAGGTCAATGCCCTGGAGAGATATAGACACATCTAGTGTTTTGAAACTTTTCTTGTGCCATTTGATCGTGTCATTTTGGTTCTCTTCAACCAACTAAACCTCATGCTACCTAGTCAAAGTAAGAACATAATACAAATGGCAAAAAATAAAAGTACTTGATAGTATTTGACTATTTGAGAATAACTGAAAAAACTCGGAGGCACAATGATTTCTAGGTGGCTTAAGAACATATTTGCACAGGACTTATTTTTGCCTTTTAAATCATAGCACATTGAATAGTATTTCCTAACAATACATGAAAGGAAATATTTTACATTAGAGTGTTTTCTTTAAGACAGTTTGGTAGGGAACAATTTATTGTTTATCAGCTTCTGATTCTTACTGGACAAGAGCCAGTGATTGTTGGCTGATGGAAGAAAAACATTCACACACACACACGCACACACCCGCATGCACGCACACACACACACACACACACACACACATTACTCGAAGCAGAAAAGCAGAAATTAAGAATTAAGGTGGCCAAGTGCCTGCAAAAGTTTTTCCAGTCATTTTTCTGTGATGCTGACACTAGTGTGGAGGACCAGTGCCGTTTCTATCTTCTTGGGGGCTAATGCCAAAAATCTGTTAATCATTTTTTGTGTGAAATTCATAAGATATATTGGTAAGTGCTCAACAGCCATATTCGCAGCATTATCACAGCGATTTGTATATCAGTTTTCATACTAACACTCAAATAGGTAGAACAACTGATGCCCTCAAATAGGCAGAAGAACTGCCTGACCTCTATCAGTCTTCATACTAAGACTACAATGCTACCAGATGGTTCTGTGGCTGCCTTAGACTCTCGTTACAAAGAAAGAAAAAAAGAAACCATTCAGTAAAAGAGTACTAGACTTTACTGTCTCTTCATCACATGTCCCTGATGTGGAAAACGGTTCCTAGTGTAGCCAGATGGCTCCGAGATTAAATAATGGTGTTTCTAAACCAGCGAGTGGCCTTGGAGGACAAAACGCAGGCCTGCGTGTTAGAACCTGGCTGATGTAGACAGAGGAGTCAGTAACAGCACCTTCTGTTTACTGATCCATGGCATCTCAGTGACTTAGCCAAAGGGCATGGCAGGAGTTGCTAGCACCAAGTACACTAACACGGGGTTCTTAAAGTAGAGACAGAAAACAAAGATGAATAAAGGAGAAGCAAAGGGCAAGCTAGAAGTAAAACAGAAAGTACATGATGGGGGTGTTGCTGACCGCTGCTGACAGAAGCTGAAAGTTGTTCACGGTGAATGTTGTGTTGAGGCTGACGTGCAGATGACTTGATGCAAAGGAACCTCACAGACATGTTGGATGGAATAAAATTGTATTTGTTCTAGGCATTGCTTTCGTCTATGCTGTAATTTAGTGACACCACTGAATCGCAGCTCTTGTTTCGACCTGCCCATCTCCCTTTGTAACACAGTCCTGTTTGAGCCCCTCTCGGGATTTGAGGTGCATTGTGTCGTTTGTGTGACTGGTCAGAGGAGAAAAAGATGTATTGATGTTAAATTCTCGATGAAGCTCGGAGTCACATAATAATCAATGCTTAAATTAAATAAAGGGCACATTTATCAAGTTTGATCCGCTCTGCTGCTGCAAAAAAAATTGAAAAAGCTATTGAAAAAAAAAAAAAGCTATTGAAAATCTCTCTGCACATTGAGTGCACCAGCTTTTGTTCTTCAGCACATTATATTACAAATTGACAATGGTGGAAGATTTGTAGATGAGGAAATTTCATTGGGACGCTGAAGTATAGATTTGTTTAAGAAAAAGAAAGAGAAGAAAAAGAAAAAAGAGCGGGCCCATGGTGTCGGATGTAATACCTTTAAACGCCCACTGAAGATATTTAATTTTACACAAGGACTGGCCCCTTTGAACCGAACATGTTTCCTTTGTCGCTGCTTCGTTTTGTTTTCAATAGCTTGAGTTTTCAATGGTAGTGAGTAGGGATGTGTGAACATGCCTGGTGACAGTATTTGACTGGGGGTCTTTTTGAGGTGGATGGTTATAAACCTCGATCTTGCTTGGGTATGAGAACTTCCCTCTGGACATCACAACCATGTCCACCATCAAAAGGAGGTGGGGAGAAAGATAGATTTTGAATAGTGAGGTGGGAGGATGCTATATATAGTAAAGAGGTCTGATTGGTGGGAGACTGGCTGAAAATTCCCCTCTTGAAACTTCATTAGAAGTAATTTCATTTATTGCAGAAAAACGGTGGTTTTGCGTTGGTCTGTAACATTTTCTTTTTTTTTTTATAACGTAACTTCAAACACTCATCCTTGGCCATCAGCGCGCATGACTTGGTGGCATGTTTTGGAAGAAGGGAACGCTCATTTTCTCAGGCAGTATTTAATTTGCCTCAGTGCTTCTTTTCCTGTCGTTCTCAATTTTTTTCTTCTCTATATGTCCGTCTCGCTCCTTCCTTCGAACCTGTTTCCTGCAGAAACTTCCGGAAACATCTGAGGATGGTGGGCAGTCGCAGGATGAAAGCTCAGAGTGAGTTGAATGATGTGTGTGTATGTGTAGTTGTGTGTGTGTGTGTGTGTGTGTGTGTGCGTGTATGCATGTGCATATGTGGTTATTTACGTATAACCATTCATGCGATCAACACATTCCTGTTCGATTTCGTTCGTGACTTTGTGATGTATATCAACTGCTCAGTCCCTGATGCTTTTTCCACAGACATTTGAATTAAATTGGCTGTTTTACTACTGACAACAAATAAATTTATGTTACATTGAAAGTAATGAACAACTGGAATAAAAAAACTGTTCTATGTTTTTTTTTATCCAGTGACCTCCGCAGCCTTTGCAAATGTCACAATTCTGCAGTGTACATCAACTGTACAATTATCCATTTTTGCACATGAATTGCAATATTTGAAACATTACTGTAAAATGTCATGGATTTGTCCTATATTTCTTACCGGATTGCATCTACTATGGGCTCTTGTTGTCTACTAGGTTTTGATAGTTTTATCAGCTTCAGACCTTTACTGATCACCTCCCTGTTTGCCTCTTATTTGAATGCAGTCTGTGTTAGTGTGTGTGTGTGTGTGTGTGTGTGTGGGCGCGTACATGCATTTGTGTGTGTATGTGTGTATGTGTGTAAGCTTGAGACCTGTACTGGTCACTACCTTGTTTGTCTTTTAGCTGGATATAGTGTGTGTGTGTGTGTGTGTGTGTGTGTGTGTGTGTGTGTGTGCGTTTTAGGAGTGTGGTGGGTTTTGACAGGTTTGTTAGCTTGAGACCTTTACCGGTCACTACCTTGTTAACTTGTTCTTAGTTTGATGTAGTGTGTGTATGTAGTGTGTGTATGTGTTTGTGTTAGTATGTTTGTGTGTGTGTTTATGTGTGTGTGCACGTGTGCGCGTGCAAAGGAGGACGCATGTATATACATGCGTGTGTATACATGCGTGTGTACGTGTACATGTGTTTGTGGGTAAAAAATGCAGTGTTACATTTTTCCACTGCCTCCTCAATTCCTGCATCAGCGTTTGCAGAGCGCAGAGCCAAGAGTTTCAGCCGCTCCTGGAGTGACCCCACCCCAGTTAAACCTGACCTGCTACATGACTCAAGAGACAGTGAGTCCACACACACACACACACTCACACACACACACACACACACAAACATACAAACACATACACACATGCATACATATGCACACAAACATGCACACACACATAAATATGCACGCACACATACACACACAGACACACACACACGCATTCACACACTTACAGATGCATACAGTCACATAGAGACACATAGAGACACACACACACACACACACACGTGCATGCATGCACACACATACACACACACCCTTGAGATACATCATTTAAACATATACACTTTAAAACACAGTCACACTTTTATATATGCTGTTATACTCCTCCTAATGCATACACTCACATTATATATATATATATATATATATATATATATATATATATAAAGTCACAAATGTATACATACATGCACACAAACACATTCCTTCTCTCTGCTACACAGCCTGAATTGAATATTCTCTTTCCTCCCTGAAACTCTCTCATTCCTTTTGCTCCTGTGTGTGTGTTTTACTGGATGTCTATACAACATCAGTGGTTTCTGTCTCTGTGTGGTTTTGATTCATATTTACATTCTAAATCTGTCTCCACACCATGTTATTCATGCACTTTTGCTTTATAAGAATTTAATCAATTCTCTCATTGTTCTGTGTTTCTAAACATTAGCTCTCCTTTACTGTTCCTCTCTGGTGAGACTAGATGAGTCATTTTAGGACTAGACCTTCTAGATGTCAACCTCTTTTGTTCTCGATTTGTCTCTCGCTATTCCAGGTGGAGATCTTCAGTCTTCTTCTGGGACTCTGGATGAAGGAGTGAATGATGATGTGCACTGGGAAGAGGAGAGAGAGATGGAGAGAATAGCTTGCGAAGGGGAGGATTTTATACCACCCAAAATCATGGTGAAGGCACCTTGAACTCTCGCAAAACGCCTACACGCACTGTCTGTCAAGATGCCGGCACGCTCATGCACGAATCAAATGAACCAAACGATGTATTAACCAGTCAGTCTCTAACAGGAAAGCCTTTTTTTTCTCTTTTCCAGCTGATTTCGTCCAAGGTTCCGAAAGCAGAGTACGTGCCCAATATTATTCGCCGAGACGACCCGTCAATCATTCCCATCCTCTATGTGAGTATGCTTCACACAGCCCGGGATCAAAGTGGCTTCTGTTTTCAGTTGGCCACTACAAAGCCTCTTTTTGTTAAGTAGTGCAAATAGACTCCTCTTGATATTGTTTGGATGGCCTCAGTAATGCAAACTATCTGTTTACATGTTTCCTAAAAATGAATATTACAGCATAATTACAAAATAATGACCTGGTATTGAAGTCTATGCAAATAATGACATGATATAATTTTTCAGCTGACTTACTGAGACAATAAACGCATCTTTGCATTTAGTCAAAACATGGAATGATCAAGTTTACAAATCTTTTTTATAATGTAAAAACTTCAAAGCACTACATATATAATTTGTCAACGCCAACTCAACGTCAAAGTAATTGAGAGTGTTTGACCAGTGACTGGCTATATATAATATTTTACACTCAGTAGTGTTTTTTTGCAGTCTCTGTATTGTTTAAATTAACTCGTTTTATCTGTTTTTGTGTCTGAATATGAAATTTCATGTTAGGTCTCTGTAAAAGAACTCGACTCCAGTTCTGACACTTTACACTTGTTCATTAAAATTGCCCAACTTATCATTTGAAACAATGTCATAACAGTAATAGTATTACTTTTTTTTCCTGTTCAGGATCATGAACATGCCACGTTTGATGATATTCTTGGTGAGTGATCCAACCATTGTTTGCATGAGTTAGCCATTTCTTTTCCATACCTATAATGAGAAGGCTTACAGTTGGATTTTTTAAAATATGTAATATTGGCAGTATGATTTGTGGCTCGAGCCAGCTGCTTCTGTATTTCTCTCTCGATTTGCCCTCTTTCACTCTTCCCATCCCTTTTTTTTCTCTTATTTTCTATCCTCAGAGGAGATAGAGAAGAAACTCACCGCCTACAGAAAAGGCTGCAAGATCTGGAACATGCTGATTTTTTGTCAGGTGAGAAAAACTCTGTGTGTGTGTGTGTGTGTGTGTGTGTGTGTGTGTGTGTGTGTGTGTGTGTGTGTGAGTGTGTGTTTGTGTGTGTGTGTGTGTGCCTGCTTTGCCATACATCACTAATCTCTTTCTTTCAGGGAGGCCCTGGACATTTGTACTTGCTTAAGAACAAGGTTGCCACGTTTGCGAAAGTGGAAAAAGAAGAGGACATGATCCAGTAAGTCTTTCAGCTTCTAACCAACACAAACTTGAACTTCTTTCTTCTCTGACAAACCAGGATTCTATTCCTGTTTCTGTTCGTACAGGTTCTGGAAGAGACTGAGCAGATTCATGAGCCTACTAAACCCAGAGCCCAATCTTGTCCACATCATGGGTTGTTATGTGCTTGGTAATGCCAATGGGGAGAAGGTATGTTTCACATTCTGTTCTGTTTTCTTTATTCATCCAAATGTGGGTCCATTTTCAGGATGTGATGTGTTTATCCCAGTATTTGCATGTTTTCCATGCATTTCATTCAGCGTTTGACTACACTTAATTCTTCTCCTCTACCTATCTAAGAGGTGTTTGCTGCTTCACAGAAACTGCATATAAACGATACAAACACAACATAACTATTTAGGACACTTTACTTCAAAAACAGTATGTGGGTTTATGGTGTAGGTTTAACCTAGATATTTTACTGTATGTATTCATAGTGCTTTGATGGGATGTCTGTCTTGTTGCTGCCACACACTCCGTGCCACTGTCAGGCAGATGTTGTGGTTGCGATCTGGAGTTCCAGGTCATGCTGTCACGTTAATGAAGACAGGAGGGTGGATTGACAGATCGTTGCTGTTTGACTGACAGGCTATCTGCTAATCACACGTCCCCGGTCTGACTGTCTAACCAATAAGACACTGAAGCACTCTGACAATCGCCAGAGGGCAAAACCAGACTGAGTATACTCAGTTATATAATGTACTTTGTGCTAATGGAGTAGCTATAGGAAATGTGTATTGCGTGTATATTGAGCATATTTCCTCATGCGGGTCGATGTACTGACCCACTTAAATAAGAAAACAGAATAACTCTTGCAATGTGCGACCACTGATGCTACATTAATTACAAACTGCTGATGTTACTGGTAGCTACAAATTGAATGGACTTTTTTTTTTAAAGAAAGCTTTTGTTGTCGGTCTGCGTGTTAGAGAGTACTTTCTTTATTGCATAATTCTCTTTCAGATGCTTGTGTATCACATACACAGGATGATTACAGTGCCAAAATGTACAGTACATTTACGTGAATTCATGAGAATGGAGCACAGTCGTGTAGAGACACTCAAGCTGAAGCGCGCCTTGCTCTTCCACCTGTTTAAATACACTCATCCGCATGGAATTCTGGTCTCATTTTGTTTTGGTTCTTTGAGCCTTATTCTGTACTTACACTAGCAATCAAGAGGGCTTTAGTCATTCTTCTAGAAACAGCATGGTTACTTAATCCAGCTGCATCAAGTGTATCTGAAGTCGATACAAAACTTTTCCTTGAGGAAGATCTCAACAGACTGAGCGAAATGCAGAAAAAAGAAAAAGTAAAGTCTGAAGTAGTGAGGGTGATGTTCGTTTTAGGTTTCCTGCTGACAAAAAGACCTCTGTGCGCAAAATAATCACCGAAAAAAATTGTGAAATTTTACTGGCTTTCGGTCAAAATCAGCCAGTTAAGCAGACCAGGACGAAATAATTCCACTCCAGCCTTAATGATGATATATAAAAGGCTAGAGGAAGTTCTAGGATTAAACAGAAAGAGTTGTATACACTGAGAAAAGGGGCCATCTAGTTTACCTAACTGCAGTAACTTTGTTACTTCTCTGCATTTGACTTTCCTTCACCTCTGAACATGATTTAGTCTGTTAGAACTAGGTTTATTCTCGGCTCGGGTAAAATCTGTTGAGAGAAACCTCAGTGCTTAAATTTAGTCATCACCAAATATGAGCGAAATTAAAACGGAGCACGAGCCAGCTTTAAAGACAAAGAGGAAGAAAGGAAAAAAGACGGCTTTTTGGCAGGGGCAACTGTCGCTTACTGTGAAAGACATGCACTGTTCATAATTAGGGTATAAGTGTTCATCATTATTATTAGATTGTATTATTAGATTGTATTGTTAGGTTTATTTGAACAGATCGGTCTGACTCAATATGAAAAAATAACATTTAATTTACCTGAACAAATACTATTACTTTAACAAATACAAACTGTTGATACAACACATTTCAGTCACATGGAACAAGTGTGCATGCCCCCCCCCCCCCCCCCGCCCCCCCCCCCAACTTCGCTCCAATGTTTTGGGGGTTTGTTTTGGCAGTATATGAAATCTCCCTGAATCATGACAATAAAAACGGTTAGTGTTAGAGGAAAGGTGTATATAACACAGATAATCCACTCTGATAATGAATCAGATATGATTGCTCCTTTTGGATCCCTCAGATCCCTTCAATATGCTCTTGTCTTATCCAACACACAGTCCTCAGCAGAGGAGCCAAAGTGCATAACTCACAAAACACAGCTTAACACTCAAGTGATTTCTTCCCATTCAGCTGCCCCAGCTCAGTACCTCACACTGCCTGAAATACCAGAAGTTTCTCACTGATGTAATGAAGCTAAATCAGTAGAGTTGTGGTGCAGTTGTGAACCCCACTCCCTGAGACTAAAAGTGCTATTCAACACTGGGTTAAACGCCAGACACTTTTATACCAATGGGCCAAAGTGTTCGTTTGTAATGTATAACGTCATTGCCAAGGTTCATGTCAACCTCTGTTACAGTAATGCTATGATCTGGTTAGTGTCAGCTGGGGCTTAAATGACACAGCTGCAGTCAGAACGCGGTCAAAGGGAAACAAATGCAGTGACTCGAATAGTGTTGTTAGCCGTCGAGTCATAATTGGAATCCGCCAACATCTTAACAGGTTAAAAATGCTGATTAGCCACTTGCTAAAGATAAAATGACTCTTCTTTCTCATGTCTTGCGTTGTCTCTCTTACTCTCCATTCAGTTACTGCTACAGTCACTCTTACTCCCAGTTTTAGAGCCCTGCACCCACAGATATCGGTTGGTTTAAGTAGCTTCCAGGGTTTTTTTTCTTACTCTCTTTCTTTCTTTCTTTCTTTCTTTTTTTTTGTGGTGCAGTTATTTGCATGTGTATTGGTTACACTCTCAACAAAACACACGGCTTTGCTGCCAATTGATCGTATGTGTTTACCTCCCTCAGTTAGGCAATACCCATTGCAACAAGGCTCAGAGTCTTGTGCCAGTGGAAAGGTTTTTAAATACTGTTTGTAGGATAGAGAGGATTCAGAGTTTGCTCTCATATGGATTGGATTTGCTAATGAGTTTCATTCCAGTTCATTTGTAGTCCTCTGGTGTTTGGCTGCAGTTGTAATTTGTAAAGAAGTAGATTGTAGAATCATTTTTCTTTTTCTTAGCTGTTTCAAAATCTCAAGAGGCTGATGAGACCATACTCCATTGAGTTCAAGTCTCCTCTTGAGCTGTCTGCACAGGGTGAGTACACACACACACACACACACACACACGCAAAACCAAGTAAGCATCCATATGGGAAAGTCCATAAGTGTGTGCATTGCTCATGAATATGCATTGGTAAACAGAAACATACATTAGAATGACAATATGAGCAGAGACACAGGGACTAGAATACATGTATAGATTCTCATAATCACACTACACTACACACACACACACACAAGCCTATTGATAAACATATGCATTCAAAGACACACACACAGACATACACATACATCCAAGCAAATGAGTGCACACATAAACAGGCACACACATACACATACACACTCACATATGGCACATCACAATCTCATAAACACATCCAGCCATAACCTTTCAGTCATGCCAATATTACTCTCCTGTGTGTCCTCTCAGCTGTGTTTCTGCATTACGTGTGAATTGAACTCATAAATTAGACAAGGATGGACAGTATACACGTAGAGAATGGTTTGACATGTAGATAAATGTGAACTCGATGAGCTACAACCTTAACCAGCATTTCTCAATTTTACTGAAGCTATTGATTTAACAGTAATTATTCTCCAATTAAAATCTCATTATTCTTCATGGCAGTTTCCATCATCTTATTGGACCCAAGGGCCCCCCCAACCCCACCCCCATGTCGCTTTCTCTCTCTCTCGCTTGCTGTCTTTCTTTCTGTCTCTCTCTGCTCCTACTCCTGTGGGTTTCAAGTGGCTTGATCAATGCTCATGCTATTAAGTATAATTACATTTATTTTCAAAGGATTACTGAATTTTTAAATAAAATTAAACCAAATTAAATGAAACCTGTTGAGGAAAAACCCCAAGTGTTTTATACATTCAAATTTAACATATCCTGAGGTGTTCTACAGCGGGGTTTTTTTTCTTTTTGGTTCTGAGATGGGGAACACACAAGACATCACATTTTCACTCTAGCCCAACAATAAAAGACTTGTTTCAGTCTGTCTAATGGGTTACAGAACCTTGTGGCTCTCTAACTAGGTGGCTGGCACTAATTACTTATCAGGATGTACAGTCTATTGTGGACCCGACACTGAAGCTTAGACACATTGTTTGAGATTGTACATTTATAAACATCAAGTGAAATGTACAGGTCCCTTCTGTTGCCAGACAGCTTCTTGTTTTTACTATGACATGTTTAAAAAGTACTGATTCATACAGACAAAAGCAAATTCTCACTTGTCTTTCTCTATCCCCAGGTAAGGAAATGATCGAGATGTACTTCGACTTCCGTCTGTTCCGTCTTTGGAAGAGCCGCCAACACTCAAAGCTTCTCGACTACGATGACCTTTTGTGACTTTCCTTCTCTTTAGAGCAGCCTGTGTGGCTAGTAGCTTTCTTTAGGGCCAATGACGGCCACAGTCCCTCAGAGAACCTTTTGGGCTGGGACAGTCTGAGGAAGAGGAAGATGAAGAACGTGGCTGTCAAGAGGCTGTTTTGAAATTCCTACCTTCAGATGTGAAGACTCAGGAGAGATAGACAGCGTTCTTTGAAGCATTGTGGAGGTTACTGTTCTCATTCATTTTTTTCTCTCTCCACCACTGTGTGAGAGAGAGAGAGCAAGCGAGAAAGAGAGCGAGAAAGAGAGCGAGAGAGAGAGAGAGAGAGAGAGAGAAAGAAGGAAATGGTAGCATATTTGCAGAGGGATAATAAAAGACCTGATATTTCGAGAACTTGAAGAGAATAGGAGAGAACTTGTATGGAGACATCTTCTTTAGAGGTAGGGAAGCAACATAGCCACATGTGTTTTATTGAGTAGCTATGTATCTTATGGGTAACCCCATGCAGAGGTAAAGAGATGCAAAAGCCCTTTCTAAATCAGAGGTCTAATCTAGTATTCTCTTTTAATAACGTCTATTTACTTTAGCTTTTCTGAAGAACAGCATATCTCTACAACTCTCTCATTTTTACATAACCTCATGAAACTATTTAGAGGGTAATACTGTAATTGAGCTATTTTCAGAACGTTTATATTGCCCATCTTTAGCTCGTCATGTACTGTGCACTTTTTTGGGGGGGGGGGGGCAATAACTCAGGTTTTGTTTGCTTCTTGGATCTCCTTTAAAGACTCAGAGTGTTCTCAGAATTGAGAAAGCTAGCTCAGATAACTCTTCAAGCTTTCCAAGTGATGATTCAGGAAACCTGAGGTTCAGTGTGGCGTGGTGTCAGGAAAAGAAAAAAAAAGAGAAAAAAAAAAAAAAGCAAACAAAACTATTTTTGCTGTTGAATGTCAATGTGTGTGCATAGATTTAATTCAGTTCTGTAATTCACATTTCCATAGAGTAGAGAAGAGTTTGTGTAACATTTCAAATTCGAGTATAGTGCGGTCAGAAGCATCTACCCTTCTATGGTAGATGCTATATTGATTTATCTCATAGCAGTGACTGAAACCTTCAGGCACAACCTGTTTTCTATTGTCGTAGCGTTAGCTACACTGGTCAGATCATAGTCAATAAGATTGTAAAGATTAGTTGTTAAATTCCTCTCAGATTGTGTCATGTTGTTGTTGTGATAGTGTCTCTTTGTCTTTGCGATTTCCAGTACATTGAACTTTTATGTATTTGCACATGATTCCATGTATTGTCCTTTGATATATTAGGGAAAAGTGATTCTCTACTATGTAGTCTCTATATTATACTGTAGCTAGGAGAATACTGTGTTCATAAAGAAATTTCATATATTTCATATATGATCATTAAGGGAAAACAGCATCACTGTAGAGTTGTTTACGAAACTCTGTGAATAATAGGTTAATATGTTAGAAACCCCAGAAGCTATACCTTTGTCCGCTTTACAATTTAATTATTTAAGTGCGACAGAATTAGTCTTGATTTTTTTATATATATATAGTTCTCTAATATAACCTGCCCCCACCTTTAAAAAGTGCTGAAAAGCTTTTAGAAGCCCCAGTGTGTGTGTGTGTGCGCGTGCGCGTGTGTGTCAGACAGTGAGTGAGAACTGATTTAGGGCAATCTAACTGGATTGTGGCATGTAATCACACAACTGGACATTCTCAAAATCAAACAAAAATACAGGTTGATTTGCCTCTCAACACCTATTGGTATTTCATAAGGTTTTTTCACTGAGATAAAATAGAGATTCTTGTTGAACAACTGCATGTTGTTTCATTCATAAGGCCTGTAATTTTCTAGAAAAAGGCTCACTTGAGTGTCATTATCTCTTATTTTAACGTACAGTTTCCAACTCGTTTAATCATACTTGCTTTTACATACAAGTATTTTGTTAAGATATACATTAATCATCTTGTCACATATATATGTAACTTTTGGGAGAACTGATTATAGCCATAACCTTAAACTCAACAAATTCTATGAGAGCTTGTCAGTGTACCATCCTTTTGAGAGCCTTGGTCTTCAGCCAGCAGCCGCATAAGAGCCAGAAGGACTCAGCAAGAGATGCGGAGCTCAAGATGCCATCTGGCTTTCCACAAAGGTGTACCGCGAAGGGTCAGTGACACAAACGAGTTTGATGTATTGAAAATGACATCGTAGGATTTCTGTGACAAGTGTCTTTTTTGGCTCCTAGCGTGTTTTATGCAGAGTTCAGCGGTCTTAGTTTACGTCAGTGGTTGTGACTGGGCTGTCTCTGTTCGACTGTCGCTGTCCGTTTTCTTTTTTTTTTTTTTTTTGGTTCGTTTTTTTCTTTTGGTGGAGAGGTCAGAAGAAAGTCTTGGTGTGTGCGACTGTGTGTGTGTGTGTTTGGTAGAGAAACGGAAAATGCCTTAATGTTCTTCTCCATCCACACACTGACTGTTCTCAACTCTCTGGCCAGAAATTTTTCATTGGAGGCCAATCAGTTCTTAATACCTGCATGTGCGTTCGAATGCCTAATTTATACCACACGAACGCTTCCTTTTCTGTAGCAATAGATAATATAATAAAATTGTGCTGCTACTAGGGTTTGCTGTCTGCCTTTTAATGAGGAAATCAGTTCATATTCTTAACATCACCTTGTAATATCCTCATATCCAGTCCCATAGCTGCCTTTGCAATATGACAGAGAGACAAGCAGAAAGTAGGCCTGACTCAGGTAAATTCCCAACAATTTCAGGAAAGAGGTAAATTTGACAGCCACACATGAGACTGAATGTCTTACTAGCCTAAAATTACCTTGTAAAATCATCTTTTAGTCATACTTACTGTGTAGCTTGCTTTATCTGATTAAATATGACATTGGAGTGCAGTTGGGAGATATTATTTTGTTGACATATTGGACCCTTGTAATGATTACTTGTTATTCAGTACAATTCTTGTGATAGGTAATTTCAGTGAACTAGTATTTCACAATATTGTGTACAGCTTACCTTTTAAAATACAGTTAGTACGCCAGTGTGTAGCTTTTGTAGATTTACCAAGTGAAAATAGAATGACATCCAGTCGTAAAGACTTGTTCTTTGTCCCATCACCCGTTACACAGAATAAGTATCATCCAGATGGAACAACATACAGAAAGCCTTGTGCTGATTTTTATTTTTTTTTAAAGACTCATTTGGCTTTCTAATTAACACTTGCTGGAAGGTTCAAAGTAAAGAAATTTTCAAATGGTCAAAAGAAAGAAAAAAAAAGAAAGAAAAAAAAAAAAGAAGTTTGAGGTACCAACAAATGCCTATCTCTATGTTATAATAAGCTAATATGTCAAAAAAAAAAAAAGAGTGAAGTTCTCCATTAACATCTGAAGGATTTGTCAAGCAGTTAGTTAAACTGAAACTACAGACTTTTGTAAGGAGAGAGGTGTAGAATATGACAGACACTGAAGAGAAGAGAATCAGGCACATTTTCTCCTTCATTCCCTATATCTCTTCTCCATGTCGCACTCTATCTCTCCATCCATCTGAAACTGGCCTTTGTCAGAGTGGATGCGTGAGATGAGGTGATGTGTTGTGGATAAAGTGAGACAGAGAGATGAGAGGAACAAGAGATTCTCCAAAAAAAAAATCACATTTCAAGGAAAATGAATACTTGGAACGGAGCTTGAGCAATGTGACACCTGATAAACTGCAAAAATAATTATGAGTTAAGATTCGAGGCAAGTGAAAGCCCTCTCTGTGTGTCACTATCCATTTAGTGATGTATCTCTTGAATGGTTCTTATTCAGTATTATTAATTGAAAATGTAATGTTTTTTTCCAGAGCCCATGCAAAGTGAGGAATTTCTAATCTCTCTGGTCCTTAATTTCCAATGATTCCTAATTTTCCCAATGATTTCTCCAGTGGTTTGTCTACAGGTATTGCCTGGTGCTTTCTTTCTGGTGTTCATTGGTCAAAACTACCATTAGCACTCTTTTTATGTTCTCTGACTGGATGAGATTGATTGAAACCATTGATTTTGGCTCTACAATGAAAGAGATGGTGTTTATAAAGGCAGAGTCTAAATAATGTACGGTGTCTCTCTTATGTACTGCAAAGGTCATTTTGGGAAAACTTTAACACATTTATATACATGCAAATCTCCATAGACAGTATAACACAGTATGTAACATAGCATATAGAGCTTTTAGGAGTGGTTAACTGTTCAATTTCATGGAATCCTCTCGTCAGGTTGAATTCCTAGATGTTTTGACACACTGTCTTGTTGTATCAAATGGTCAATAATAGCTCAAATAATAAATACATCCACTCTGATGATTTTGATAATTACATTCACGAGCTAACATGGTTTGTAACTTTTGTGAGTACAGTATTAATGTATTAGGCAAATCTGTATTAGCGACGGGAGCTTTAAAGCTGTACTTAATTCATCCTTAGTACAGTTTGTTTTACATTATTCAAAACAAAGGAGTGGAACCGTTTTTAAAGTTGTTTTCAGTAAAAACATATCTGGTTTTAAATCTACCCCCATCTCTGTGTGGTTTCTTTACCTCTGCAAATACACACATGCACCTGAGGGTTGAAAATTCAATTAAAGTCCAATTGATATGGTTTGAAAAAAAAACTCAAAGACAAATAAATCAGAGAGAGAAAAAATGTGGATGATCTGAAGGCTGGGTGAGGCTGGGTGCTGACAATAGGCTAGAGAAAATTGAAGGGGTTATTAATATGGATGACATTTACTTGTGTGAAGGCATTTTCATCTCAGCCATTCCACATTTCTGATGACACATTTCTGTTTATTCCACACAGATACACACATGCACACACACGAACACACGCACGCGCACACACACACACAGACACACACACACACACACACACACCACACACAGTGTCAGATGCACACACATGCACTTTTTCATCCACTCACAAATATGCAGGCACAAACATGCACACTTTTTCACCCATTTCAAAACATACATATACACATACACACGCTATACGTGATACATCAAAACTTTTATAAAATGTGTGTTGTGTGTTCTTGTAAACCAAACTTCTGAGTTTGTATAATTGAAAAGTGATGATTCTGCTACCCTTGTAAGCAGGAACAAAACATAACAGAAACCTTCTGGGAAAAGCCATGATAAGCTTTCAGTAAGGACAAGAATAGGCCTCTTCTACAGCAATCTAGGACAATCTCTCCCTTTCGTCTTAACCCCACCCAAACACATACACATACACACACGTACACACACGTACACACACACACACACACACACACACACGCACACACACACACACACACACAGTCAACAGAACAAAGGGCTGCTCGGCTGGATGAGATGACATATTCCTGGAGTTTGCACATTTAATTGGTGTTGAGGCATTTGAGGGAATGGATAATCCCTGGAGTATTTTGTTCATTAAAAATAATGAATCAGGGAAGTTCATCAACGTCAGGATATTTTTCCTTGGCTAATCAAAATAAAAGGGAAAAAAAACACATGATAGTTTAACAGCGACAAAGGTCATGCTGACACTTCTCTAGTGATTGAGTGATGGAGGATGTGTGGGCATGTGTGAAAGCGAGAAAGTATCTGTCTGTGTGTGTGTGTGTGTGTGTGTGTGTGTGTGTATCAAGCATGCACTGTGTGTAAGCGAGACTGTAGGAGAGAGCAGTAATCAATCTCCTCCTAGCTCAGCGACAAACACGCGCGCACACACACACTCACACACACACACACGCACACGCGCGCGCACACACACACAACACACGCACAAACACATCAGCAAGATAGGATGCTCTCTCTGGCCAGCTCCCCAAGATTTTAACATGCTGACCATACACACACAGACATGTCGCTTCCAATAAATAGCCCATAGTAATCTTTGTTAGGGGGCTTTTCCTACCCGCAGAATTTCTTACTACATAAGCTCTGCTGCTCCAAAATGATTTTATGCTCAAAATTATGTGAAGAGACGATAGAGCATGTTTGTATGGTTGCAGTAAGATATTTTAGAGTAGCTAAAAATAGCATCCTGTTGTTACAATTACTGGTTTGCAAAAGCAGGATACAATTATTAGCAACAGCGCTGATGTCTGATTGTCTTTGGTCATGCTTCCTGATTTGTGTTTTTTGATTTGGTTTCTGATTTGTCGCTCAGCAGAAAGAAAATCAACTTTTGCCTAAAAAACTGGGAGGTCAGCCTTCTCTAAAGAAGGACCATGACAGATGTAAAGTGGCTGAACTGCATGGTATATACCTTCACTTGTTGTACAAAAATGGCTACGCACACTGATTTCATCACTAATTGGATCTACAGTTTCATGTCTTTTTATGGACAATTCTGAAACACTGAATGCATCATATTTCTGTGTGATTTATACTGATAGAGTGCACTGAAATGTCAGCTGACTCCGCCATGGCACACTTTCATTGGTGAAGCAGTGATTTTTGACACGTGGTTTTGGTCAGAACACCGGGCAGGGATGCGGAGACTTCACTGCCCATTTTTTCAATACATTTTCTGACATATACAGCATGTTTTCTAGTGTGGGCAACCGGCCAGTTTGTTCAGTCGCTGTCGAAAATCATGAACTGGAAGTGCTCAGCATAGCAAAAATAAAATGGGGTGACATTTCTGTTAGACTTGAGATTGTTCACACATGTCACTGAGACCACCAAGAGAGGCAGACAGGGCCTGCATCTGCTCGGTCACCGGTGTCAAATTTTCCTTCCCACAGCCTAGCTGCCGCCCTGATTAAACACTACCTGGCCTCAAGAAAGAAATGTCAGTTACTGATTTCTGGACAAACATCAGCGTTTAACCTGGAGGACGTTTTTTTTTCTGGTTTGTTCCAGTTGTTGTTTCAGTGTTTGTTTTTCGATTTGTTTTATTTTGGAAAAGAATCAATATTCAACATGGTTGCAGCTCCGACCTGCACTCTTTGGAGTTTTCTATTTGTAACTCAAAAAAAGTTACAAATCGTAAAGATAAGGGTTTGTTTTACAGATAGGAAACGTTTTTGCTTTTCACACAATAATGTGTATGACATATGATGAGACTGTGAAATGCCACAACTTATATCCATTTTCCAGATATCAATGTCTGATGTCTTTTTAATGAGTTCAGGTTGATGTAAGCTCTTTAGTGGAGGTCTCAGCATATTCTAATGACACTTGCTGACATTTTTGCAGAAAGCCTTCTTCCTCTAAATTAACCTTTCACTTACCTGCAAGCATGCTCCAGCAATCTACATGTCTAAGAACAGTCAATGTGAAACACAGGCAGTTCACCACCATGGGGATGAGTGGCAAGTCTGCTGGCCAGAGCTTATTCCCCCTCCCTGGATTTCTCTGTGTTTGAAGGTTAATTGGACTGAACTCCAAGAGCAACTGTAATGACCTGATCAATCAGTCTGACTGTGCAGGAGAGAAAAGCCGAGAATAAGTAGCGTATCTATTTCAGCAAGTCCACCATCAAAGCTCACTCATTCCTCCACCCTCGTACTAAATTCCAACTATTCTCCTCCCAAATCCAAACACTCCAAACTGACTTTAATGTCTCAACAGCAATTCTAATGTACTTTACTGTGTTTTCACAGTAATACCATATAAACAAACATACCATATAAAATTTGAGATTAGAGCAAGTGTGTGTGTGAAATTTTAGAGCAAATATGTGTGAAATTTTCACACACATGCTCATGCACGTACAGACACACACACACACAGACACACACAGAGAGAGAGAGAGAGAGAGAGAGAGAGAGAGAAACAGAGAGAGAAAGATTGTCCCTCTTGGGAAACTGACCCACTCCTCAAATCTTCTATTTCTAGCCACTTTATTACCTCTCATTTGTCATGCCATCCTTGTGTCTCTTGTGATTATCACTAAAGTGGGTTGATGAGGTACCCCAAGCCTTCAGACTCATCCCAGCTGGATATCCATTCTGATTACACAAGACAAGGGAGTAACCCTCCCTTTCTACTGGGCTGATAGGTTGCTAATGATGCCATCAAGGTGCTGGGAGGTGAAGAGACACTGAGTTTGGCTGCAAACAATGGTGTGCCATACAACTGGGTTTCTTTAAAGTTAACCTTGTTTGTACTGTGCCTTTCAAAGAGAACATATTGTAGGTACAGATTATACCATCACAAAGACAGCCACAGAACTTGGTATTGAATAAAATGTTTCATACCAAGGAAAAAAAAAAAAAATCAAACACCAACCCACACTGAATACGATTTGCAGCTTAAGGATACCCTCCAGTGAATATTAAAACTTTTTCTGCCTTCCTGATTTTTGACACTGCAAGATTAAATCTACAGCTGTCCAAATGTTTTATATTTTAGAGCAATATGTTTAAATATTTTAATGCTAATGTACACTGTTTTGAGAGAGTTTTTATTTAACTGTTGTCAACTGTCAAGTGTTTTTTTGTTTTCTACAGCTAAAATTTTGTTTTGAGTCTCGAAAAATTTCGCCATCCAACGCTAAGCTTGGTAATGATGTGTACACTGAGACACATCCACAGGTAGAAAAAAAAAACAAAACAAAACCTCAGTGTTATTATTGAAAAATTTGATAAATGAGCATTTGTGTGTGTGTGTGTGTGTGTGTGTGTTTTGCCTTTAAGATAATGTGCTGTAAGATCCACCATCTTTACTGATCAGATGTGCACAGAAGCCTCCCCTTCCCTTTGCAATCAAATGTTAACTGAAGTTGGGAAAAAAAAAGTGCTGCAATATAAAAAACACAGCTTCTTCAACTTTGGCTTAGTCTTTCACTTCCTATGTTGGCAAGAAGGTTATATCAGTACAATGCCATCTGCAAAGGCTCAACAACCTACAGACTTGAGATAAAAAGAAGTTTTTAGTCTCTATCTTCCACTAATCTTTCCATCCTTTCTAACATGCTATGTAAGCTTTATCATTTCTCTTTCAAAAAATGAACATGTTCAGTAGATGAAAAAATGGAGGGTGGAAAAAAGACAGAGAGAGAGAGAGAGAGAGAGAGAGAGAAAGAAAGGAGTATAAGATTGACACCCGCAGCAAAGAGAAAAGAGCTGTTTATTTGCTGATTCAGAGTTTTATTTCCACCGTTTTTTTTTTTTTCTTCTTTTTTTCTTTATGTAGTTTTGTTCTGAATCTTGACAGTGAAAAAAAATGAAAGCCATGTTTCTTTGCTTAGAACTCATCTTTTTTTCTTTTTTTTTTTTTTTGCTGACTTTGGACACAAACTTGGCGCTAATGCAACAATTTTGTAGAGTAATTGTGCCATGTACAGATAAATAAAATAAATAAATAAATAAACAGAGGTACTTTTTGCCAAAGCATAAGCCATCACTCATAACTCTGAGATACTGACAGTCCAATTTGAGTGCAAATGAAACACTGAAAGACCTACTTATAAAGCCAAAACACATTACCATTAAAACTCAATAACTGTCAATAAACACCGTCACCACTGAGAAAATTATTCATCATGTATTGTTTTTTTTTTCCCTCCTTATTTTCATATTCTTGTTCAAGGTGCATTATGTGATGTTTAACACAGTTGGTGGCTAATTCATTTTGTCGGGGTTTTTTTTTTCTTTCTTTCTTTTTTTTGTGTGTAATCAGAGAATCTTTTCTGGTTGTATACAACCCTTTGCCTATTGAATTCTACAGTGCCATGTACAAGCCTACCCAGCTAAACAGATTCAGGCTTTCACACCTTTGATTGCACTCCTAATTTGCTCTAATCAGCGTGTTGTAATGGCTCACAGCTTGGCAAAGCTGACAAGCCACAATGTGTGTGAGGATGTCTCACTGTGTATGGAGTCCTGCTGAGTACTCCTTTTCCGTTTTGGAAACAAAATGTGTGTGTGTGTGTGTGTGTTTGTCTGTATCTGTGTCCGTGTGTGTGCATGAGAGAGATAGAGAGAGACAGAGAGACATGAGAAAGAGAGAGAGAGAGCGAGAGAGAGAGAGAGAATGAGACAATGGCAGTTATCAGTCCTCACTGAACAAAAGCAGAAAGCCTGTATTGTGGTTCCTGTAAACATATCATGTAGCAAAACCATCAACTGCAATGATGGAACCGTGTAAATAAGGAAACTGGAAAATGTCATTGTGTCCGTCAGTAATACTGCTGGTGAAAATTAAGCTGTAGCTACGCTAATATGACATGCATCTCCGTCTCTGACCCTCAGTTTGAACTGACCCTATCCATGCTGTTTCTTTCCTAAAATACTACCGCCACCATCTCCAAGAGAGTTTGTGACATTTATAGACAGAAAATATTGAACAGAAACAGGCAAATTTGTTTGCAAAGAGAGGCTACGTCAGCACGGTTATATAACTGGTATTTGTAGTCGACTAAATATCAATGTGCCATGGGTCAGCGTGTGTGTGATAAGCTGTTGGTAGCTCCTGCTAAGAGCACTCAGTGTTGAACTTGCGTTGATAGGTGTGAGTGGGAGAGTACCACTGAGTGGTCTGACGGCTGTCTAAAACAAGTAAATTCAACGTCAGCACTCCTGTTCTACTGAGAATGACACTGCCTGATGTAATGAGAGGTTTAACTCAGGGGGGAATGTGGTATTTTACCTTTCTGTCGCCTGAACACGGCTCCCAGCTTTATTTTGCAGTGTTTTATCTCCTGAGGTAAAGCCAGAAGTTTTCATATGTGGGGTACAAGGATAGGAACCGTTATTAAATTGTTGTGACCAATTAGGATTGGCTTTATCGTCAATGAAATCTGTATTTCCAAAAGCTTACGATTAAGAAAAAAAAAAAAAAAAGCTCTCTCTCCTTACCCGCACAAACCTGACCCAAACAAGAGAGTAATGGTCCATTTGTGCTGTACAGTCCACAAATGTGATTGCTGTTAATTACAATCCTGTCACTTCTTTGTGTAAAAGCTGGAAGCTGCTACTGATTTGTAATATAGTGGACTGCAGTGTTTGTATTTCTGACAAAGTAATTGTTGCTTGAACATCCCTGTCTTCCGTTACGCATCTTCAAAGCATTTACAAACTGTGTGCTAAATTCTTACAAGGCAATCTTCATCTGAGGCTTATTCTGTCTGGATGTGCTAAAAAAAAATCATTATGAGAATTTGCGCTCATAAATTTGTGAGATAACACAATAACATGTGTCTGCATTTCACAAATTTGTTAATATTTCATGCAGTTGTGAGTATTTGTATATGTAAGGGTTATATGATTTGGTATGTAAGTGGTTAATTGTGTGGAGAGGTGGACAGATATTTTATAACTATGAACATGAGAACATTGCAGTATATTTGCATACATATATGAATGACTATTTCACATGTTAAATTGTGAGCATTGGTGCATTCTAGCATCTCATATGTATTAGTCTTAATATTCACAATTCACAGTATATTTTGTGAGTCTATGACATTCAGAACAACATGCATGTATGTGGAAGGGTTTCATATCTGATATGTGCACGTACAAGCATTTTATACAAATGCATTCAGGCTCAATCATATGATTATGTACGAGTCAGTAAGTCATTTATGTGTGTACTGGTACTGTATGTCTGCCAACACTTTGAACTAATCCCTAAAAAAAACCCTCTATGTGCCCCACTTGACTTTTAGCCTGTTACTTAAAAGCTGAAACGCTGTTGCCTTTAATGTAGACATATAACATCAGTGCTAAAAGCAAAGCATTCATTATTTAGTCAGGGCGGTCCTAGACACCAGGTACTGCGTTGAATTAGTCATTTGTTTAAAACATTTGCTTTTTGACACTAAGTTGTAATACACCAAGATCAAAATGTTCTTTTCTACAAAATGTTCTTCTTCACTGATGTATAAAAGAATATTTGAATGAATTTGTTGGGTGTGAGTTATAACATTCAGGAAAACATCATTGACAGTGACTTTATTTGGTTCAAAGGCTTTGGTTTTGAAAGGAATGGTGGGATTTTTTTTTCCCCAATAAAGAAAGTTGTTCTCTTAATTTCTTGTTCCACTATTTAACCCAATTTAATTCAGAACTGACAGTGTGTGGCAATGTGGGGCATTTTGTTGATACAGAGTTTGCTATATTCAAAATCACCATTCAAGCATTGAATGTAACTGAGGACAGAATTTGTTTTTCATCTTCAACACTTGCTGAATGTGGTTTGTAAAGATGCTGAACTTCATATGAGAGATCCAAGAGTTGAAAGCACAATGCAGCTTTTCTATTCTGTGTGGCTTTGTTTGGGGAGGAAGGGTGAGAAGCTGCCCAAAGCAATATCTCTGTTCTCAGCCCCGGTGCTAAATCCATGCCCATCAGGACTTTAAGGTAAAAAAAGGTTCAATGTTTGTCTGTGGTGTGTGTGTGTGTGTGAGTGTGTATGTGTGTGTGTGAGTGTGTATGTGTGTGTGTGCGTGTGTGTGTGTGTGTGTGCGTGCGTGTGTTTAAAAAGAGCTGCAGTATTGTCAGTCATTTCTTTGCTTCCAGGGCTGAAGATTCCTGAGAAAAGCTCTTGTCTCATGTGAGCAGACAGCATACCAAGAAGAGAAAAACAGAGGAGGTGAGGTGATGGTTGCTTAGCCTGTCAATACCAATCATAATCTCACAGCTTCACCAAGACCACTGCACTTCCCCTCTGCACTAAACACCATTACATCTTCTGCTGCAGTTTTCTCTTTTCACCCCCCCCCCCCCCCCCCCACTTCTCTCTCTCTCAATCTCTCTCTTTCTTACCCACAAACCTTCATTAAGAGTTCATGCTGCAAATTCCTTCAACAAATGTTTAATTATGTTCTCAGTGCAACGTGTTAAGCAGACATAATTGCTAATGATAAGCGCATCAAATCCATTAGTACTAATAGATGAACATTTGCTTTACTTATAGTGTACCTTTGCAACATCCTGAGGCATAAGGACATTCATATTCATTTCAGAAGCACATTTCTGGGAAATAATTTCGTGACCTGTAGATCTTGTGATATATAATCACTCATAGCAAATTTTGTTTATGGGCGATTAGCTGATTGGTATGCGACCATTAGCTCATGCCCTTGAGCCTAAAAAAGAGACAGATAGAGAGAGAGAGAGAAAGAGAGGGAGAGAGAGAGAGAAAGAAAGAGAAGGTAAGATGAGGTGAGGGGAAAAGACAGAGAACTGAAGAGAACCATACTTAATTGCCAATTAAGTGATTATTTTAAAACCAATCTTTCAGCATCACAAATCATACGATTAAGACCATAGCGGAAATTCAGTGGACTGGTTCCTTGGTTCAGTGGTTTAATTATTGTGCACTGTATGATGAGTTATTCTATAATGTAACAACATAGCAGCACTGCATGCTAATCCATACAGGGTCTGGTTTCATTTCTCCCAAGGCTCAGAATTTCTCCCCTGATTCATGATACCAACATTAACTGCTGTGCTCTCCCATTCTGCCATTTTTAAAAGACCATTAAAACTCATTTGAATGCATGTCCTCATCTGATATCCACTGATGTGTAATGGTCATATCTCCTCTTTCTTTGTCCCTCGCTGATCTCTTCTCTTCTCTCTCTCTTTTTTTATTTTTTATTTTGCTCTCTCTCTCCCTTCTCTCCTCTCCACGAGCCTCTGTCACTGTAGTGATAAGAGGCACATTCTTCCCTGATATCTGTGCTTGTGATCGCATTTTGCACCAATGGCTCATCACTCAAACACACACACATACGCACGGACGCACGCGCACACGCACACACACACACACACACACACACACACACACACACACACACACTCGAGGCAAACTTAACCTCCATTAAAATATACTCTCGCGCTATCTCTCCATTTCATCACTCCTCATCCCTGTAGTGCGTGAGTGGAAAGACTGGTCCTGTTTTCCGCCTCATACTTCACTGTTTAACGTTTATCATCCCGGCATTGCTCCTGTTCTCTCGCTCCTTCTCTTCCTCCTCCATCCGTTTTTCTGCGCTTTTCATTTTCACCTTCTCTAATCTCTTGCTTATTTCCCCCATGAGCTGCACCTGTTTGATGATCACTTTTGTCATCCACACCTCTTTATCCATCCTTCATTTTCTTCTTTAATTCCTTCTTTAATTCCCCTGTCATGTTTTTTTTTTTGTACCCCTGTTCCTGGAGGCCCATACCACCATACATTTTAGATCTTTGTTTTTCTGTAACAGACCTGCTCCAGATAATCAAGGACTTGATAATTAGTTAAATCTGTGTGTTAAAACAAGAGAGAGTGTTGTATTGTTGTGGTCCTCAAAGAGTAGGGCTAGTCACTGCCTCAACAAAAGATTTTTTTAATACATGTGTAAATATACTGTGCATATAACTGTCAAACTTATGAATTTATGGCAGAAGTAACGCTTCACTTTTGCCATACTAAAACGTATAGCAGTATAACCAGCCATTAGCTCACAGGTGCAAGATGCTGAAAATTTCTAGTAAAAAGTGCTGCCAAACCTGTTCAAACAGATGCTCCAAGCAACTGAAATTCCTAATGTCCCCCATCCATAAAATAAATATATACAAAAAAAAAAACCCATAGAAAATGTTATTTTACCACAGTTAGAGTCCCTGAAGCTCAGCTTGGATAATACAACTGCTCTATAATTATTAACATGTGACAAAAAATGACTGGGTAATTATATTACATAATTTTTTTTTTTTACTAAAGGCAATGTTACTGTTGCTGCACTGCTGACTTAAATGATTCCCAATCATTCATACAACTATTAGTTTTTCAGAGCGGTTGAAATCTGAATTGAATTGAATCTTTGGTTCATTTATTTGTCTTCTTCCCTGTTCTTTGGGCTCATAAAAATGCAATCTTCAAGTAGTCTTAAACTAATGAAGAATTCTATTTCGTTTCCATAACACTTAAAAAAAATACGCCCTGTGTATTTTAACTATAGTATGAGAATCTCAGTTCATTTTTCTTTTATGTGTATATAATAAAGGTCAGTAAATGGAACCTAAATGACTTTTTTAGAGCCTGTGAAGAAATGTCATCGCTAATATTCCTCTTGTCCTTGCCTGAGACTCACTGTATCACTGTTGCCAAGATTAGCAATAACTGCAATAGCTGATTTCATGAGACACCCACTCAGAAACCAGGTTCATTTTACCACAAATAACAGTCTCCTAAATCTTCCCTCAGAAACAAGTTCACTGATACTGTCTGTTTGGCGGGGGACTCTGATCCGCTGATGCTGTCAGTTTGGGCGGAGGACTCTGATCCTCTGTGGTTGATCCACTTGTATGTCCTTGCTCTGGCCCTATTTCTCGCACCTGACACATTTTTCTTCCCCGAAAAAAGGCCACTTGCTCGTTCCTTACACTCCTTTTCAATTTAGGTGTCATACTTCATCCTCCCTCTTCAGTGACCCAGAACTCAACTCCCTGCTCACTGCTTTCTTGCCAAAAGCTTAATTTAGTATTGATCAAGAGACAAACTGATGACTGCATACAACTGACTGACACAGGTTCATTTAGTGTCTCTTCATGCTGGCACCAAAATGTAACAGAGCTGTGGTGAGTATGTATGTGTGTGTATGTATGTGTGTGTGTGTGTGTGTGTGTGTGTGTGTGTGTGCGTGTGTGTGTGTGTATGTGTATTTGTGTTTCTATAGCTACGTATAGTGTTACAGAAGTGTAAAAGGAGAGATCTGTCTGTTGAATCACACCTACTCAGTATTCAAAAATAATAGAGAAAAATAAATAGACAATAAGATGTATGTATTCAGCACTGAGTGTGCGTAAACCTGTTATATTACACGCATCCATTTACAGTATGTAATTACCACTTTTCAGCTAACATGAAAGTATAATGGACAATATAAAAAGCCTCTTGATGCTGGCTACAACAAGCTTCTCGTGTTCTTCTTATTTGTTTCTAATCAGTTGTTGAGACCATTCAGCATCCTTCACATTCCACTCTTACTTTTGACTCAGTGTCATCTGAGAGGCTTTTACCAGCGGTCATCTGATAACAAACTGCTCTGTCACAGAGCTCCACACAATCAGCCTACGTTTGCCAGCTCGGATCCATCATCAAACACTGCCTATCGGCAGAATCGTAAATCGCCAGGCATTGCAGCACTTCAATTACAGAAAACAACAGTAATGCCCGCCCCCCCCCCTCCCCCCACTCCCACCCCTCTGCTGCTTCCCCTCCACTCCCCCATACCCTGCTCAGACTCTCATCTATGTACAAGGGAGAGACCTCCCAGAATACAAATGACACAGAGTTCATGGTTCTGGTTCGGCTATATGCCATGACCGTCAGACTTAAAGTTAGCGTGTGCTGCTTTATAGATTTCTCTAGAAACAGTTGTTTCATTTCCAGACACTTCAGCAGTTTTCAGCTCATTTGTATGGGACAAGTGAATGTGGTTGAGTTCCCTTGGGGGCTGAGGTACCAAGACCTGCTGAGTAAGGACTCAGTGAGACATGTTAACTTACCAGCCATCCTTAGGAAAACACTGGTTTCAGCTCAAACTGTCATTCTTGGATGATGAACAGGGGTATCTGAATAGTAAACAAATATCGATTTAAAATGTCGTTGTCACATAAAATCCGCAATATCCAATTTACATCTCATTTTGGCATCATCACACAATCAATTAATTGATGTAACCCCCCCCCCCCCCCCCCCCCCCGGATTTAGGCATGAGTCTTTTGGTACTACAAGTTAATACCCGAAATGTCTAGTTTTTCCCAGGCAATACACGACTTCCCAGCTGAATCTTTGAAAACCCCCAGACCATTGGATTTTAATCCACCACCTGCACAGCTGATTCAAATAACCAACAAGCTCTTGATTAGTTTCATCAGATGTGCCTGTGATGGAAAAAAATAGTTATGTGAGATAGATCTGTGGATTCTACTAGACTACTTTCAAAGCTCTTGAGTCCATAGTGTTGGTTTACCTTAGAGACACAAAATAACTGGAGAAGAGGACCACCTGTAATTCTCAGTGAAGTAAGAACTATACTTGGAGACAATTCACAGAGCATTCGTCTAATGAAACTTAACATTATTTTTGGTCCCTTCGAAGATCCCCCTTTTATTTAACAACAGAACTGACCTCATTTCATCTTCTTCTCCTGCACTTATCTTGGCGTCTTGGCAGCAGCGTGACCCCAACTCCCCGTGCCCCAGCGACCTGACCTGCCTTTCACGGGCAGTTAATTCTACCCTTTTCCTCTCATTCCTCTGAGACTGTTCTTCCACTCCATAAAATCACAACTGTTCACTGTTCACTGGAATGAGAAACATGTCACAGATGATTTAAACTAGCTTCCACACTTAACCTGTTACATGTTCTAATAGTCTTTGTGTCTGTAGGTTCTTTTGGTTTAGGTTAACGAAATACATAGATACTCCGATGACGTCGGTTATTTTCTGTATTTATTTAAATGAGGATGATAGGTTCATTAGTTCATGGGCTAATAATTATATGTTTTCCCTCGCCTTCTGTTGGTTCTCGAGGCTTTGACATTTGTTTCCATCGATCAAGGATTTCATAACAGGCTGCAGGGAGTTCCTGAACCCCAGGGGTAGAAATGGTGCTGTTCTTCACCTGAGGAGGAGATGGGAGGTGACGTTGGGGTTGGTGAATGCTGAAGGTCGGACGCAGTGGAGCTGAATAGGGCTTGAGATGAAAATGGCTCCCATTTGACACACAGCATTAAACGTGTAGATACTGAAGGTTCATTAAAGGACGGATCATAAGAGATTGTTTGGGGGAACGTGCACAGGGTGCAGAGAGCCTCACAAAACACAGATGCTTTATATTCCCTTAAGATATTTAAATCAACATTGTGTTTTGTTTGTTTGTTTGTTTGTTTGTTTGTTTGTTTGTGTTTTGTTTTGTTTTGCTTTTTTGAGAAAGGAGGTGTTTGAGTTCGTGTAATGTTTAGTGTGGACATGTGCACCTAAGACACATAAATCCTCCTTTCTGGACAGCTGTCTTTACTCCTCTTGCAGATAACTACGCAAGCATGGTGGATTTTGTTCATGGATTTTGGAATTATGCTCCACTGTGTTAGATTCCATACCTGCCTAATACTCACATAAAGACCATCATTGCAGTAGCTCATAGTATAATTAACTATAATTATTCAAGTGAATTTGACTGAAATGTGAAGACGCCCCCATGTGAACACATTTCCTAGAACTTGGAAAATCGAGAGGAGGTTTTGTTCAAAGTTAGAACCAATCAAGTCTGTAATGATCCCTCTTAATCACATTCCTTTGTCTCTTACGTACCTATCAAGTTTATATAATCCTCCTTAATGGAGATTTAACTGTTTAATCCTCTGTAGCAATTATTGCCCTTTTCTCCACAGTTATTGACAGTTATTTTTCCTCTTAGCCTCAGTCATCTACAAAAGACTAGCTCACAAAATCCTTTCTAAAATGTAAATAAACAGACAAAACACTTAGATACTGAATGGCACAGCATAATCTCAGCTGAGCTTAAGTTGAGTTACAATAATACTTCCCCACAATAAAAGCTGTACTGTAAATTGTAGCAATGTAACTTTATTAGGGAAACCATGAAAAATGTATGTAATTTTTCACTAAAGAAACAAGAAAAATTTCAAGACTGAGAGGAATAATCACTGTATAAGCAAATGATAATGCTTGAATTTTGTAAAGTAGCAATGGTCCGTTTTTGATTAACTTTTTTTTTTTCTATTATTAAGCCACAAACAATATTACCACTAGTGTCAAGATTATGGGAACTCAAACTTTACCAGAACTGCCATACATTTAAGACGTCAACAGAACAGAAAAATACCTAAGGCAGACGCACACGGAGCGCGAGACTGAGAAAATACCGCCATCTTGTGGATTTCTGGTTGCAAAAAGTAATATCAGTGTAGTTGGTGTTAGTACCCAACAATGCCATACATTCTCTATGATATCATACATTTTGTAATGTGAGTTTTTGTGATTGTAGATTTCCCCTCATAATCAACACCCAGTGCGATAGAAATCTGAAGCAGCATTCACACAGCAACCTGCACCTTTGACGCTCTCAGATCTCTTCACAAGAAATTGTTTAATGAAGCACAGAATCTGATAATGAAAGCATTTCAGAAGGAATATCATGAGCCCTTGATTAAAAACCTATGCTTGCTACTTGTCAAAGATAACTACGTCAGAACCAGAAGAAGAAATGGAGGGTTTCCTGAACAACTCATTTGGCTGTATCAAATGTTTTTACGTTATTAAAGACACTTTCAGGTGATTGTGTAAAGTCTAAATAGACCTGCTTAGTCTTAGTCTATGTTCTCACAGCCCATGATCTCTTTCATGAATTAGGCTAGACAACAGAAAAGAGGAAGTGCACTGAGTTGCATTCATTTGGAACATACAAACAAACTAAACACGTCCCTGTATAAATAGGCCCTTGATATTCCATTATCAGTCCTTAGCATGGCCACCTGAAGTCAAACACACAAAGAAAAGTACTTTTCTTTAAAAACTTTTATCAAATAGGCTAAAAGGAGGGCTTCTTTACTAAAACCCTCTAGGAATCAATTTTGGATTGGTGATGCAGTCATTCCACAGTGCAAAACGACGGCGAGGAAACTGGACCTTATCCGACTAGTATATCTCTCATAATTATTTAGGACTCTTCTTTGAGTCCAGGCTTCAAAGAAATATGAGTATAGTTCAAAATCTGATTAGCATTGTCAAGTATGTGCATGATGTGAAAAGTTGCCAGGTAACCGGACATGAAAGCTGTGAGACCCATGTCTGTGACGATGATGATGATGATGATAACGACGGCGATGATGATGATGGAGATAAGGATGAATGGCATATTAAGTGAGAGAAAGAGAGAGAGAGAGAGAGCGAGCAAGAGAGAGAGAAAGCAAGAACTGCTTAATAAAGGTCACACACCTGTTCCCATCTCTGTGCGATTCAATGAACCAATAATGAAAGCTTTCAAGTAAAGAGCTGAGCTTCCATTTGATAAATCTGTAAATTATGATAATACTTCTCAAGAACTGTAGCAAAATGTTACAAATTAACTGGTTACTAATGAACTGTTCAACTAACTAAACTATTGATTCAGGATTATAAAAGTTATTGAAAGTGTATGTATTTGGTCAAAAGGATGACAAAAGCAGTTGAAACCCCCTTCTTCTTTCATTTTTATTAGACATTTACATTAGTCTCATGAGAAACCTTTTAACAAAACATTATAAAAACATACACACAACATAAGGGTTACTGTATATTGAATAACACATAAACAAAGATTTAACCCTTTTCAAAATGTTAAACTAAGATGACATACAGATAATTAAGAAACAAACAAGGGATCTACTCAAAAATCTAACTGTAACACTAACCACAAGATGCACGCAGTTGGTCTCTGAATGTGAAACTTCTGGAACACACCTTGTTTGGTCTCTTATAAACAAGTAAATATTGAGGCAGTGAGTTCACATCTGTGAAAACTTAACGAAAAGGCTAAGCACCTCTTCATCATTGTGCTTACCTTTAAAAAAAAAAAAAATAATAGTAACACAAAACAATATAGGATTTTTTCAGGAATTCCATTGACTGTGATAGCTGAGTTTCCAGATCTGTCCAAGTAGCTTATTCCTGGGTTTATGTATTCCTGTTGTTTCCATCTCTGAATGCAAACTATATTGAATCCCAGCAACCAATTGTATTTCAATACTCAGCTACTACAGCCCATAGAATGTATCAAACCCCTATCTCCACAGCTGTTTTAAGTAAAGAGCACAATGGTAAAAGAGTCATCTAAATTGTCTTTCTTAACAACACGATGAAAGATCAGAAGACCAGTATTAAAACTGAAGCAGCATACACTATAATCAGTACCATGTATACCTTTCTCCATGAACTGTTCTAAAAATCCAACTTATAGAATCAGTCATTTGTCCTATAAAAATAAATAATGAAATAATACCAAAAAAAGATGAAATAAAAGTATTGTTCAATGCAAGATATTGCAGTGTCATTTGGTCAGATATTATAGCCCAAAAATTGATAGTACAATAGTACAACTGATGCAAACAAAGCTGAAATATTACAGTGACATAACAGTATTACTCTACAGTTTCATAGTATCTGCAAATTCTGTGGTATTAATGTGATATTCAACAATGCACAAATTGAATTACTGCTAGCGGTCAGTGTTTGAAGTTAAGGAACACACTGAAGATTGTGGTATATGATGTTCTGACATGGTCTACTCTTTGTATATTTCATTTTTCATATTTCATATGGTTTTTCCATATAGTCTCGTGTGGTCACTACTTGCCAGTAATAATTGGCTCAAACTATTTTGTGCTTTCTCACCATTTACGTTTAAATGTGTGTAGCACCAATAAAATGCAGCACTTGTGATATAAGTGAACAGGGCATGTATTCAGCAGATAGGCAGATAGATCATAAATGCAATTTGCAACTAAATAATTTGTCACTGATAATACATGAAATACTTTGACCTGATAACAAAAATGAAGAACTCCTCTGCCAGTTCACCAAATCATCAAAACAAACAGATTCAAAGCAAATAAACAAATGAAATTTTCACTCAAATTAAAAAAAGAGGGAAAGAAAAGAATATATTAACATGATGAAGAACAAACTAACAACAAAGATTTACACCGAATACCTTAATTTTTGCTTCATTAAATTAAAAAGTACATGCCACACAATTGTTGGTCTGAAAGTGCATGAAGAAGGCACTCCTAACAGGGTATAAGATGGTACAGATGGCAAAACTCTAATTTGTCTCCAAAGCTTTAGCTAGAGATAGAGAAAGAGTATATTTAATGGAGGTCAGGTTTGCCTTAGGTGTGTGCGTGTGTGTGTGTGTCTGTTTTTAACATCAGAGAAGTCAAAGAGAATCAACACTACGAAAATATTACCTTTTTAATATGTGCACTGCCATTCATGGTGGCAAAACTGTTTACAAGATATAAATTCCAAAGAAGCAGAAAGTTTGTACAAGCAATGAAACTCGAACTCTGCACCAGCAAGTTGGTTAAAATGTCTATTTTAACGTCCCCATGACTGAATATCTTCACAAATCAAATTAAAAATGTGTCTGTGGTTTTGAAATGGTGATATATGTGCAGCTGACATAATAACAACACACACACACACACACACACACACACACACACACACTCCAGAATGACTTTCAAACTTACAGTATCCAAGAAACATGAATATAGAAATTAACCTCATAATGAAATGAATACTAAATGTTATGCTTTTTCTTCATCAATTTTGCTTTGTTCCAACTGTTGAGCCATACCATGAAAACACTAAGGCAATACTGATTCTCTGCATCTAACCTTCTATACATTACTATAACACAAACCCACACACACACACACACACACACACACACACACACACACACACACACGCACACACATTTCTATTTCAACTCTCCCAAACAATAAAAGGGTAGTTTTCCTGGCAGCCTTTACTGTAAACACTCCCCAGTGGACTTCCATTAACACAGCAGAGGTCTGTTTTAAAGATTGGTTGTTCCACCTGTCCATCAAATCCTATGAACCTATCAGGAAATTTTGCATCACAGCACACGCCTCCTTTAGGGACTGTTCTGGAGTGTACGTATAGAGCTAAGTGCACAGTGTCCTTCCTAGGGTGGGTGGGACAGCTGGAGGAAGTGAGCAGAGGGTGGTGAAGTCCTCTCATCCTGTGGTCACTTCTGCACATGGGGATTCAAGGGTCTCCGCAACCTCGGATAATTCATCCAGGATCTCCGTGAAAGACGGCCTTCGGAATGCCTCCATCTGAAGGAGGGCAGGAATGCGAAATAGCAAAGGATGTGGGTTGAATATTCAAAATGTAGTTTATTGTTTGGAATATTTTGGGGTTTAGAATGCATATAAACTGAATGTATATATGTTTGCGTGTATGTATGCATGTACGTATGTATGTCTTTATTTTATTTGAAATTAAGATAAGATAGAACTTTCTTCATCCTGAAAGAAATTCTTGTGCCAGAGGTTGCTCAAAACAAACTCTTACCAGACAACAGCTAGCCGCTAATTCCAGCACACGTTGTGGACACCCACTCACCAACTTTCTAAACGCTACGATGTCAAGACCATAGTCCTGTAAGACAAAGAACAGATACTGTTCTGAACAGACAATGCAGACAAACCAGAAAACCACACCTCACAGAATTTCTCTGATACAATGAAACATGTATATTAAGCTGTATGTAGGTTTGTGTGTATATTTGAATGTATGTATGTATTTGTTTGTTTACTGACTGATTATGTATTCATTATTTGAGGAAAAACTGATTGATTGATTGATTGATTGTTTGATTGATTCATGGGATATGTGGTGTATACTGTTTATTATGAGACAGATTTTTACTTGAGTTCTGGGAAGAATCTCAGGGTCTGCTGGAATCCTGGCCAGAATTTCACACAGCACAATTCCAAAAGAGAACACGTCAACCTATAAAAATGTGCATAAACAGATGTGAGTAACGACAAACAGTGTTTTAGAACAGGCGTGAACAAATCCGATATCACATCTAGTGTCAGTGCTATGAATCAAACAGCAAATAATGCCATAATGCAAAAATAATTGTCATCAAGATCATCATCATCATCATCACCATCATCACCATAACCGACACTTAACTTAGATAAAAGTAAAACAAAGACAGTGATACATATGGCGAGTAGAGCTTATCTGAATCATTTCAGACAAAAAAGCCCTGCTCTCACCGATATTCTGGTAACTAGTAATCACAAGTATGGTTGTTACCTTTCGGTCATACGGCTCCCCCCGCAACATCTCAGGAGCCATCCAGAAGGCAGAGCCAACCAGGGACAATTTCCTGTCTTTGGCAGGAAGTTCCACCACTTCTCTGGCCAAACCAAAATCTGTAACTAATGCCTCCCTGCCTCGTGCTGTCACCCTTATCAGACAGTTCTGAAATCAAGACAAACAAACAAACAAACAAACAACACATACAAATTTATTGCAGTATATTACAATCACATTATAGTAATGATTATATGACTGCATGTCCCTATCAAAAGGCTAAGTGTAGCAAAAGTCAGAGACAACTCAAGTTGTATTAAATTGTACATCATCTATATATAAGACATCAAGAACTTTGTTTCAATCTTATTCAGTATCCACTAATCTGCATTTAGAGCACTGAAACACCAAGGCAGAAACACACACACACACACACACACACACACACACACACAAAAGGACGAGCTAAACAGAAAGACATCTTTTTTCATTTATTTCCACCTGTGGTACTGCCATGACTCAAAGGGGCAACAAATTCAGCACCTTTAAACCACAGTCTACATAAACTGCATGGCATGTTCAGATGTCTGCCTACATCAGATTTCAACATGATTTTGTTGCCACTTATTATGGGGGTGAGGGGGTGTACAAATGTACTTTGCTTGAAACTGCTGAAAGTGAAACTATATAGTGTGATACAAAAGGAATGTTGTATATTGAGTTGTATATATAGAGAAAATGACTCTTTATTCTTGGAAGAGATGACCGTGTAATGTACATCAGGTTATTTTGTCAATTGCCTGAGGGGGGCAGTGTAACTCAACATAAAGTTAAATGTACTACGTGACCATAAACACACGTAATGTTGTTTCCACTGGCTGAACAGTAGCTGTCACTGATTCACAAAACTCATTTGCTTACGTCAAATGAAAAGTAATTTGAAGTCAGTGTGGTACTGTGGGTCAAAACCATGATTCTGCAAATTTTCTTTAAACACTTCACTCAAAAACTCTCTGGTTGCTAAGCATTGGAGTTAGAGCAGAAACCACAGCAGACAAAATGGCTATACCAGTTTATCCAGATCGTGCTGAGAGGCCTCCTTCAACTCTGTCTATCAACAAGGCCACTCTACCGTCGAGATCATCCCTTTGGTACTCTATATTTTCTCAAATGCCAAACTTAGACTTTTCTGGCGACATAGTTCCAAAATCAGAATGTAGAATATTCTGCCATCTTCTATTCTAGAAATTGTTTTGATACTTTAGGTTATACTTAACAGCATATGCAGAATAAACTGAAGGACTAAAAGAAGAATTGTATTTATTTATCTGTTTTTATGTTAGGCTTCGTGGGACAGAGCAACACTTGGAACGGTAAAATTCAGGTAACTTTTGCTCCTTTCTCTGAAACAATGTGTATGCTCAGCCCATTTCACTTTTTGGTATAATCTTTTTGAAAAGTCTTGAAAATATTCCAACAGTTCAGTTTCTTCCAGCTCTTCTTCCACAGAGAACACTCCAGGTACAGCAGGCGTTAGAGCTGTTACATAAGGAAAAATAGGACTTACTGGAACCGAAACTGCTGACGGGAAGACTGGCCTGCTTGCACCTCAATCTACTTTAAATTAAACCAGTAGCCGCAATAAATAAATAAATAAATAAATAAAAATCTCACATTCTCTTTTTGTTGTAACTTGTGATTACACAGGCTCACTCCGGGAAGAAGTCCAGTTCTGGTCTAGACCACTAAATTTAGCACAGAGCTCTGTCAGTGAGCCATATATTGCGAATTTTTTTGGAAACGAGGAGTTTTGAGCAGAAAAATATGGAAAAGAAGGAGTTGACAGACTGCTTAGATTTTCCGAGGGATAAAAACATTCACTGAACAAGAGAGCCATTCGGGTTGAGTTGATACAGTTGCTTGTAAAGAGATGCTATTCTAATCTATGATCGTAGTTAGGGTTACCAAACCTTTCAAGTGCCCACTAAAGGTCTCTGATCTCACTACGCGCAAACAAATTAACATTACACAATCTCAATTAAGCTCTTATGTTAATTCATATGAGCACTTTAAACAATGTAAAGTCTGTGATAGTGAAATCTTTTGGACTTTGTGTTCTTTTATTGGTGGAACTTGGAAGTGTCTGCAGTTGCAGAACAAAGGGAGTTTATAGCTATTTACTGTATTTCTTCAATACACTTTGGGGAACACATTTATCTTCAAAGCCTGTTGTGCATTCTGGGTTTTAATAATAATTTTAGGGGATAAACAGCAAAGTTTATTCAGGACCTCCCAGTTTGCTGCTGCCACAACAACCTTTGAGTAAAAGGTTACTAATAAGGCCACAGACAAACCAACAGCTCCCATTGGTCCATGGGTGCAATGCCTTTTCAACATGTTATCTGTGGCATTAGCATTCTCGTTTGCACATTGTTTATAAGTGAATGGATGATAAATGTGAGCTGACCACAAAACAAGGAGAGTGTAAACATGGGGACAGTGGAGGTGGTGAGAGAAAAAGAAAGACTAACCAATGCACTGTTGATTCACTGACCTTCACTGACAAGCTGGAGGCTGCAGGAGTGTTTGTGTATGGGGTGTGTGTGTGTGTGTGTGTGTGCCTGTGTGTTCGTGTGTGTGCGTGCGTGTGTGTGTGTAGGAGTGTATATTAGCATCATAATGGGCTGGCCTTGTTGATTCAGCCCTTAACACTGCCACTGAGCGCTTGATGAACACTTGTGTTGCTGCTAACAACCACTCCCTGTCTTTTAGTTTGTTAGTGCCTCACAGACATGAAAAGGTTTCACAAACAAGCAAGACATACACACTAAGCAAAGGCTCTGTAACATCAGACGAATCTTAAATTGCCATGATACAAACTGTCAATGATGAACAGACTCATGTTAAAAAGGATAAAAGTTACTTTATGTTTTATGCAAACATATATTTAGTGAAATCTATTGGAATGAAAGTGAATAGTAAATGAAGTGGAGCTCAAGGCAATAAAATATAACCTGAAACTTCTTCATGAACAAATTTGGTTACTTTACAAAAAACATAATATCAATCCAGCCGCGCACCATTCTGATCATCAAAAGATATTAGATTAAAAGAAATGAAAGATGTAAGCAAAAAAACCCAAACAAACACTTTTCGATTGTACAGCCATAAATACATACACACACACACATCCACATACACATGCATGCAATCACACACAAACACACACACGCGCACATACACACACACATACACACACACACACACACACACACACACACACACACACACACATACACACGCGCGCGCAATAACTTGTCCAAGGACAGGGACAGTTACTCTGCTACAGTAAGTGAATGTGGTACTACAGTAAGTGAAAATGGTACTACAGTTAAGTGAATGTGATGTCTGCAGTAGGTGAATATGGTACTACAGTAAGTGAATGTGATGTCTGCAGTAGGTGAATATGGTACTACAGTTAAGTGAATGTGATGTCAGCAGTAGGTGAATATGGTACTACAGTAGGTGAATGCGATGTCTGCAGTAGGTGAATATAGTACTACAGTAAGTGAATGCAATGTCTGCAGTAGGTGAATATGGTACTACAGTAAGTGAATGTGATGTCAGCAGTAGGTGAATATAGTACTACAGTAAGTGAATGTGATGTCAGCAGTAGGTGAATATGGTACTACAGTTAAGTGAATATGATGTTGGCAGTAGGTGAATATGGTACTACAGTTAGTGAATGTGATGTCAGCAGTAAATGAATATGGTCCTACATGAGCATGTAAATGTCTAAAGTAGGTACGTCTGGTGGTGGTACCTTACCTTTGAGTTGAGATCTCTGTGGTAGATGTTCTTGTAGTGCAGGTAGATCATTCCTCTGGTGATGTCAGAGGCCAGGTCCACTTTCTCTCTCCAGCTGAGGGTCACATCTTTCCTGGCCAGTAACTCCTCTAGGCAGCCTCCACTAACATACTACAGAGAAACAAAATGACCCAATGTTTGGGTCATAAATGGTATGCACTACAACAATGGGCTAGAGGACATGTCATAGACAAAGTTGATGATATTCACTTGGTTTGCAAATGTGTGTGATTTGTATCATCCAAGTACAAACTCAAACCTCACCTCTAAAATTGGGTATAGTTTGTCCTCTTTTACACAGATACCAAGATACCTGAAATAAAGAGGAAGCCAAATATGTCATGACAAATTAGCAACAACATCCAAAAGTCATTTTTCCTTTCATCTTACCACTAATAGGACTACACAATCTTCTCACATCCTTGCCTGTAGTCTTTACATGGTAGTCTAGCCATAGGTTTAGTTGCCATTGGAGCAGTATTTTTATATGCTATTAAAATGTTTTCACAATGAAATAATATTATGACCTTCAGATCACTGGTCTTCCATGGTAATCTAAGTTCTCATAATTGTATTGACCAACAAGGTGTGGTGTTTGATACCTGGTAGCTAAAGAATTTTTACAGCTTACATAAGTATCTTATTACGCACTAAGCCAGTGCATATCTGATAACAGCTTATATCTGACCAATTTCCATTTAGCTTTTGTAAGTTATCTTTGTTTGACTTAAAATAACTTAAACAAGCAAAATGGACATTGTATTACTCCCATATAAACGCCAAACAGGTGACAAGTAACTTCGTAATTATAGCTATTCTGGGCTTCCCCTTTATCTTTTCTCTATGTGAAGGTGAATCTCCTTTTTAAAATTGATCATCCTCTGCTCTTGTTGCCAGTACTCCTGACAAATGATTATATACGTTAATCACACACCAAATCGGAAAACAAAGATGAAGTCATTTTGTAAAATAGAGCAATTTCCTGTCTTGGTTGGTTCACTTACTAATGGTAATAACGTTTGTCAGGGTATTTGAGAGTGTGCATATACTGAGTATACAAAAGATAACTGTTCATATTGAAATATGCCAGATGAAATAATCACATTCACATAATCACTGCCGTTAAACAGCATTAAGTTTAGAGAAGTTGTAACTAAATAATAACTAAATATGTGTACAGTATTAAAATGAGTGCATTGCAGGCAGAGTCTGGGCGTGTGGGGCAGTCTTGGTTTATTGCTGGCCTCTGATAGGTCACTTACCTGACTATATTGGGATGGGAGAGTTTCTGTAGCAGGCTGATCTCACGGACAATGCTGTCCTGATCCACGTCATTCTTATAGATCTTCACCACCATCACCTTACGAGTGGTACTGTGTATCACCTAGACAACGAAACGAGTCATGACATCTGAAACAAGTCAACTGTAATGGAATATGAAATTTTCCATTGCGTCAAAAATCACTACACATAACCGGATCATATGACTGATGTGTATTTAAAATCTCTCTCTCTCTCTCTCTCTCTCTCTCTCTCTCTGTCCTCTCTTGCCCTCTCTCTGTCCATTGCATTTACCCTCTCAGTTCCTGCAGGGTGCTCTGGAAACATTCATCCACAGGGGTACTTTCCAACTATTATGTAATTTGTATCATATTGTAACGCTCAGGACTGAACATTTACTAAAACAGAGTAATGAGAGCAATGCACTGTACATATCGTTAGTAAAAACCTGGTGATTAAATATTCAGTCACCCTCTTGTCCCATTCAGTATTCATTTAAAGGACAAAGCAGAAATGCAGGTCACAGTTCTGTCCTCATTGTTATGCTCTAGAGCAGATAGATCCATCAGAGATTATGTAAGTCAAACAGAGAGGGTACCCCCGAAACCCTCTTTCTCTCTATAATCTCTTATAGGAACTGGCTCTGAGCCAGCCTTGGTATTGCAAGCATGTCCTCATTAGTAGATGACAAGGCAAGAGTTGTTGAGTGCCATTAGAGTGTGTGTGTGTGTGTGTGTGTGTGTGTGTGTGTGTGTGTGTGTGTGTGTGTGTGTGGTGTGTGTGTGCGTGTGCATGTGTGTGCGTGTATGTGTATGTGTGCGTGCGAGCATGTGTGTGGAAAATATGTGCATACACACGTGCATGAACACATGTGCATAGATGCACACAAGTATGTGTGAGTGTGCACACACACCCACACAAGCACGCACACACACAAACGCGCACACACTAGCACGTACATATTCACATTCTCAAGCACCCAAACAAATATGGAAACATAGTTTCACTAAGCCCAAGGTTATCATTGATTTGATTCTAATCTTAAACAAAGAAATAAAGAAAAATTAAATAAAATAGAAATTGTAAAGATGGCTAAAATGTACCAGCTAAGTACATTCTGCAGTAAGATCTCGTTTTGTGTTTTATTTTTTTATTCTCTGTGAAAGTTTTGGCCAGCACTACGAGACTTGAAAAAACAACATTGTTTTCATCATATTCTATAGTCTGAACTACGGCAGAGGATATTAAAAGAAAACAGAAACTTGTATTTACATATTTTCAATCAGCTGATGTTGGCTCATAACAGTTTTGGACAAAATCACTGCTGGTCCATGCAGCCTACTCAAAACTCTTTTTCTCTTTCTTACCAACTGACTCTTAGTGGTCCTAATAGGAAGACCAGGGTAGAATGGGGAGGGGGGGGGGGGTCAGCGTGGCATAGTTGGAAGTTGTAGACACAGGTGCAAAACAAACATCTAACTTTACTTTTATTAGTCTCCTCTTAGGCCAAGTGTGAGGCCCTGAACTGACTGCTATGTGCAGATTATGAAAGTTCATGTTTTGTGGCCTCACACGGGAAGCCTTAAGTCTAAGTGTCAAGTCAACAGTGTTTCTCAGCTGTTTTTCTGATGTGTTTCTCTGCTTAATCCAGTACGGTGCTGTGTTTGTATTTGCTTCATTTTGTTTGCCGTATATTTTGCTAGCATTTATAATGTGCCATGAGATTGTGTGTTACAGTATTTGATATTCATCCAGAGGCTTAGGGGCAAGCATCAGTCAAAATAACAGTCTGACTGGTTAGTTTATATCTCCACACGACATTGTAATGTGAAAATAGTGTGGTGTAAGTCTAATTTATTGCTATTATTTTTATGGTCTTTTTACTATAAACACATTTATTCAGAAATTTTTATCTGAGCTTTTCATTATATGCGGTAGTTATGTATATTTATAAGCAGTGCGATTTGAACATGTTAAAAAAATAATATGCTGGTCTCAATATCCATGTCTTTTTAACATTAATCAACTGACTTTGAAGCTGAAGTATGATGTTCCATGGCTACACTCCCTATTTTGTAAAATATATTTACATCTAATTCAACAATAACCGATTTTGAAGTTCAAATGTAGGCTGTCTCACTAAGAGGTAAGAGAAAAGTTTTACTTTCTCTTGCTCACAACGAAACGTATTTGCGTTTTTGGTCAACGAGAGAGGAACACATGAAAATGAAATTACCTTATACACCTTGGAAAAGAAACCACTCCCAATAAGTTCAGCTGTAAAGTTCTCCCAGAACTCCAGTTTGCGCACAGCAGTGCGAAGTTTCTGCCAACGGTCCACGTGGTAATAGGTATCCGAGGACTCGCCATACAGAGTAGGGCTGCTAGGTTCCGACGACACATCTACCTCACACATCCTGGGTATATCAGCTGATACACACACACACACACACACACACACACACACACACACACACACAAAGCAAACAACAATAACAACATCAGTGTGAGGGAAGGTTGTCTTGGTGTGAGTTTTAACTACAAAAAGTCTACCTACTGCTGGAATAATCAAAGATGATTTTTTTATAGAGCCAATTGTCAAATTTTACAGTTCAGTCATCCAGTTTACACAAGCCTTGCTTGGTCTGAACCTGTAGAAAACCAATCATGACAAAATCATGAATATGAAAGAATTTCCATTGCAAAGTGATACTGAGCTAATAAAGTATCTGTAACTTTAGATATTTCTTGATTCAAAAACATGGTAACTCTCCTTTCCTACTACATAACATGAACTGACCACACAATACTTTTACTTTTTACTTTTACTTTTCACAATACTTTTACTTTTTATTGTAGTGCACTTTGACAATAGTCATATCAAAACCATGATTTCTGACTTAACAGGAAACGACGTGTCAGGTTTTTATAATCCTAGTCTTGGCAACGCTTCAAACCTCAGCCAGCAACAGTCTCTACATATTGCCTTCTCTGCTCTGTCAAAACTGTTGCATGTAGGTGCACTTGGATGCAAATTCAACATGGATGAAAGACATTTACACAAAAGCCCAATTTCAACCCTGTAAGTACTCAGTTAGCTCAACGGCAAGGAAAGTGCTTCCTGTAGGATAGTGTGAAACAATAGCAGCGGCATAATTAGGTTTTAAAATAGATGTGGGCAGGACATGGTAAGATCACTTTATACAGGTAAAACACTGAGCCCACTCATGTTGTTTTTCAAACAAGAGACACGCGGTACTGAGAAAGAGAAACAGACAGCGACATTTTACATCAATGAAAAATAAAACAGCTAAATGGCACTAGAAAAGAAGAATACATCTGAAGTATATCACATGTATCTAGACTATAGAAAGAAAAAATAAATCCATCGTTGCTATGTAACTACCCAAGAGGCCATTTTTCTCTACATTAACAGAACAGATTATAGCAAACAAAAGAATGAGGGTTCTTCAAAAACGGTGAATCAAACCAACTAACAGAGTTTTATATATAGTACAGTGCTTATTTCATCAGCGGAACTAAGAAGGAGATTCTAGCATGGGAGTTCTCGTCAAGGTCCCAGACATCTTTGTACAAGTACAATGACAGAATATTTGAAGGACACGGTATACTTTTCAAGATCTGAATCTTATTGTTCATACTGCAAGTGTCTGATAAGATAAGAAAACTGAACAATGGTCAGTTAGTTTGAAATTTATATGAAATCAGGCATGTGACACGATTTGTCACTTCACAGGGAGCTGCATATGACAACTTAAAACCTCACAGGAACTTACTGTATGGTTTGCAAGAGACACATTGCACACACTGACACTGACACCACATCCAGGTGACACATCAAAGGTGTCTTTCAGACATCTTCCATCTTTACATCTCTTTTTTGCACTCTCTGTGAACAAAAGACAGCTCTATGCGTCTTAACTTTGTCTCATTTGAAAACTGTCAGAACAGGGCTGAAGCTTATCCTGACTGGTGCTCTGGGCTCCTGTGTCACAGATATATATATATGTGTGTGTGTGTGTGTGTGTGTGTGTGTGTGTGTGGTGAGTGTGTTTATATATATTTACATACATATATCTATATCTATATCTATATCTATCTCTCTCTCTCTCTCTCTCTCTCTCTCTATATATATATATATATACACACACATACATAGACACTTACAACGTAATAAAGACTCCAAATTCTAAATTCATCCTCTGATTGTGAAACTATAGTTCCGGTCTCTGGATAAACTAAAGGGAGTGGAGCCTTTAAGTTGTAAAGCATAACAGTCATGGTTCTGACAGTGACATTGGTGAAAAGCACGGTCTGACACGCTGACACATTGACACAATTGGGTCAGGCTTTGTAAATGAAAAGAAAATCATTCCACATTATTCTTCCATGAGAAAAGCTCACACATGCACCCATTGTTTAGTCCAGCAATGGACAAAACAATTGCTGCCGTTTCCAGTCATAGAAAACACCAACAGTGCAGCCTTCATTCTGTCTCTGTCTCTCTCTCTTTCTCTCTCTCGGATCTCACACACTAATCTATACGGAAACCTACAAACTGAGGGCATCTGTACATTCCAAATTCAATGTCTTTCATCTAATTTGCTCTAACAAATTTAATATCTTAACTCTAATACAAATTGAGGCTTTGGAAACAGATATCTCTTGGAAGACATGAAGAGACTCATGTCTCTGTTTGTACAAAGTCAAATACAAGGTCAAAGTGAATCAACTTCCTCTTGAAAAATGTAACAGCATCTGTAAGTGCGACAGTCTTCTCACCACAGTGGGTTTTTTTTTACTATAAAAAACATTACGAAAAAAAAAAAAAAAAAAGCTGTCTGACATCTCTGAGTGCAGATAAACATCGATGTCTGCTTAGCTCTACTCCTACACCTCGTTCACATGGCTGTGACAAATTTCGTCTGTGGGAGCTTCCCAGAGGTCTGTGTGGAAAAAGCAGACAGACTCTGAATGTCACTCCCAGGCCAGGAAAATGGTATAGCAGAGTTTGTAGAAATGAAATAAATATAGGCTACTGCATGGACAGATAAAACCACAGACCAGCTTTTGACAAAGCTGAAGACTTTTCCTCTACCCACTGAAAGAACAGAACAGGTAACTATATTTCATCACAAACATAATGCAAAGCCTTCATATGCACATATACAGTTTTTAATGAAGAACCCTTGCATGATCGTATCTGTCATGCTGCGACTAGTTACGATGAAAATCACAAAGGGAAAAGGCTAAAAGGTATGGATGAAGAAAAAGAAACGGTCTGGAATTTATAAATAAATTGAAAAAGTGCTGTGCTAAACTTTTTGTTCTGAGACAAGTGTGATAAAGAGTTTAAACAGAATGCCCACAAAACTACTTTATCACTGTAAAAGGATCAAATTTCTCCTTCCATACACTCCATTAACAGAATATTTATAAATGTTTGTCACAGAAGAGAGTCTAAAAGGCTTATATACCTTTTTCTGTAACATTTACAGGGATGACATATGGTCTGAGAAATTCCACATTGGGTCACAACTGAATTTTACCCAAAGTTCACACACTTCATTTCTCAGACTGAACCAGTATTGCAAGATGGCATTGCAAGATGGCCAGTATTGACCACTGGCATCACGATCTCCCAGAAAAAAAAGAAAAAAAAAGGATGAAAAAAAACAAAACAAAACCAAAAACAAGGTCAACCCGATATTTACAAAAAATACTCAGGGCAAACTAAACTGGGGGGTGTTGTTTTTCTTCTTCCATTTTTAAATCTGAAGCGATTATGTAACTAAGTGGTTATGTGGATGGTTACGGGGGGGGGGGGGGGGGGGGGGGGGGTTGCTGCTATAAACAATATCCATCACTCTGACAAGACTGTTTGCCATAAACACAGCAAAAGAAACCTGATGGAATTCTAACCTAGAACCTTAGTCATATTGCAACTGGATGTGGTTTACTGCAAAAAAAACCCTAAAAAAAAACTCTACACTACTGGGAGTGTAAACCTTTGGCTTCATCACAATTACACTTGCAACATTTTTAAAACGCTTCATTTAGAGCTGTTTCATTCAAGACGGTGAATAGTGATAAGAATCTGTGAAACTCATTCATGGAATGTAAAAAGGCTGCGCTTGGCATTTAACAATGAACAACGTCCTTCAGTATGTTTATTTAAATACAGCGCATCCTTTTAAGTTATACTTTATTGATCCCTGTGTGGAAATCCGCATCTGTATTTAACCCGTTCTAACTACTTTGGAGCAGTGGGCGGCCTCTATGTGGTGCCTGGGGACCAACTCCAGATCAGACCCAGTGCCAGGATCATAAAAGAAATGTATCCTTCAAGCCTAAACAAATAAAACCAACCACAGTGACTGCAGTAATTCAGTACGGGTCATATATTGCAGTAACCCTGCATTACTTTAGTGACAGGAATCCAAAAGTGTGTCCAAAATATTACACCAAACTACAGCTTCTTACTACTGCAGTTACAAAAAAGGCCCAACAGTGCAACAATCCTCCCACAGTAACGGTAACAAGAACCCCTTCCTCGAAATCCATCCCAACATACAAAATGACATTACTTTTGGGTTCATCTGGAACAGGAAGAGCTCAATAAGCACTGAGTAATATACACACAGCAGTCTGTTCCCCCACTTAACTCATGCTAATCACGTTGACCTACTGATTTACTGGGAGAGGAAAGTTGTTGGGCTTGGTAAGAAGCAGAAAACTGATTAGGTAACAAGAGAAAGGTGGAGAGCAGCTTATCAGATCAGCTAGTTTGTGTATGTGGGAGAGAGATGAGTCAACCGCGCATTCAGAAATTTATTGAAGACAATGTTTTGAGTCATCTGAAAGCTATTCTTGCACACATACACACACACACACACACACTCTCACTCAGATGAAATATTGTTTTGAATGTATGCATTCGATTCGCTCATTAATCAAATTAGTATTTATAAAGGTCCTATTGCTGCTTTAAGACATACGTTGACTCAGTAGAAATGTAAACCTGAGATTTCTCAAACTGTCTTGAGGTTCAAAGGACAAATGACTGTGTAAACATACTATGTTCTGCCTATAAACTAAAAATTATGTGATACTCTTGGCTGAATGTTTAGTATAGACACCAACACAAAATACCATTTGAAGACAAAATAATTATTACTCTCCTTTCCAAACCCCACCATGCCATGAATCATCTAAGCAACAAACTATGCAGCAATTCTTACGTTTCCTTTCTCTTCAATCTAACTGCAATCAAATCCTGATTTGGTTGTCAAAATGATGTTGTTTTCATCCATGTATAGCCAGGGTTGAGAAGAGCCACATCAAGTGTGTGTGTGTGTGTGTGTGTTTGTGTGGTGTGGGCATGACATCAGCTGTGTTTGAGAAGAGAGGGACTTGGCTAGGATTGCTATTCGCCTACTCACATTCTCTCCCACTCTATCATTCTGTAGACTGGCAATGCAGCACAGAACAATGTGCAACATGGCATGCAAAGGAGCACTGCCAAATTTGCTCATCACAGTATGGTCAAGTCTAGATGTGTGAGAGTGTGCATGTGTTGTTTGTTTGTAAGTTTTTTTTAGTTTGTTTGTTTTTTTGGGGGGTGTTTCTCACAAACTTACATTCATATTAGAGTTTGAGAATGTTTGTGCATGTGCATGTGCCTGTGTGTGTGTGTGTGTGTGTGTGTGTGCGTGTGTGTGCATGTGTGTGTGTGTGTGTGTGCGTGGCTGTGTGCGTGTGGCTGTTTCCATGTTTCTTTAGATATAGCAAACAGGACTGCTGATGGACCGCTCCACATTTGCACATATGTACACATGCACACATATACGTACATACATTTCATGTGACAGGGGTTTAAAGTAATGAAGTTAATTCGCATATTCATTTCATTCATGGTTAAATTCATGGAAGTGCAATAAGAATGGTGCCCACTTGTCTGGGAACCTCTATCAAATAACCTACAGAAAAAAAATTAAATTTCTTGCACTGATTCAGAACAGGGCCTCCCTTGTATTCTAATGCACTAAAGCAAAATTAGTCTAATTCATAGGTACCCTCATGAATGCCATAATCATATGCTCCGATTATAAATGCAATAATCCACAAAAGGTCAAGTAGTTATGAATGAAATGTCATTTGATGAAAGAAACAGCACAGTTGTCCACCTATGGCTTTATGAAGCACCATGATGTCTGATTTTTTTTTTCTTAACTACAGATTCTTTTTTTTTTTTGCCAGTAAAAAGTTAACAATGTTGTGTTTTTCACCCTCGGTAAGCAGCGGTACTCTTTGAGGTTACGTAGGACATGTCTTAATGACATATTGTGAATTCCAAAGTATATTTTATCTGGATGAATTAGAGGTTGTGCGGGCCACTGCAACATTCTCTTCAAAACCACACCTTTACAATTTTCACTTTACGACATGGAAGCTATCAGTCAGGCTCCATAAAATAGCCACAATGCGTGGCCAGAAGAATTACTCAATTACAAAAATATGAATTACAAAATATCTGTGGAAGAGCATTTAGGTCTAAATGGATCTCTGGTTTGACCAGTTCATCACTCACATATGCTATTAAAACAAAATCATGAAACAGCCACTCAGAGGGTTCAGCTACTGTTTATGTGTATGTACTGTACCCTAGCAAAACGTGTATCCATACACAGATATAAAGAGTGTCACAATTGGTTCATAACATTTAACTTTAATAACTGTAACAGCGAAAGACGGTCAATTTGATCATCTATGATGTTTTATATCACCAAATACACCTTAAAATATGTTCATAGTTTCTTCTTCTTTTTTTTTTAAAGGTAAACTACCATACAAATTGAGGGAAAATGAGGCATACATCATTTTGTCATGAATCCAACTGTTGGCCAAGCAGTGAAAGAGCATTTTAGGAATCCAGTGAATCTGTTCTTGTCTATGGCCTTGAGCTCTGTGTGTTGCTGTATTGAAGAACCCTGCATGTGAGTATCACTACAGCTTAAAAACTTATGTCAGAAAAGCTCCACAGATCAACTATCTATACAAGTGAAATCCTGACATTTCAGATTATAATTAAATAAAATGCTATTCTAAGACCTAATAACACAGGAAAATGAAATAAAACTATGAATGTTACACACAAAAAGTTGATGGAATGTTCTTAACTTTGATGAAGAAAACAAGTTATCTACTTCCTCAGTTTGGGCTTATCTTCAAAGGAAAATAGTTCCTGCTTCAATTTTGTTGTACATATTTACAACTGGTTATAAATAAACACCATTTTTCAGAGAATATATAGCATTTTATGTTTACGCTGACTTTACTTGTTATTAGGGGTGCCTAGTTCGAAGCGGATCTGAGAAGTGCATTCGATGAACTTGCTCTCTTAAACTACTTAAACAGCCAACTCTTGTATTTAGCTTGGCACTGTGACGACATATTTTTCTGTTACCGTGCAAAGAGGCATTATGGCTGGCAGAGGATCCATTTGTTTAAATGCTGGCAAGCTAAAATGGGCACTGCTTGTCAAAAATCAATTGAGCGCTAAGTGGTTTCTGCTAACGTAATGACTTTTGAGAGCAACGCTGAGCTTGTGGGCGGAGAAACAGGCTGAAACTGAACTGATGTTATGAATCTAAGGCAAGTACAATTGTTCTATTGTTTCTACCAAAACTTTTTCCTTTCCACTTCCATTTGAATGTGAAACCATCTGGTCGCTCAAAAACAAATCAATACATATATTTGCAACATTAATGAAGAAGAGGAACACCTGTAAACTTTCCAACATACATATGGAAAGTTCTAGACATCAGACAATCCTTATTTCCTTTCTACATACAAATGAGGCAGTCACGAAGGCAAACAAGGGTGGAAATGCCTTTACTTTACAGATAGCAAATCTCTAAGAGAAAGTATGCTTTGTTCCATGTAATTGCTGTTATTATAGCTTCTGAAGTGATCTGCGGACAATGTCGAAAAGAAGCGGGAGGGACTGCAACTTTGCTGGTCACATCAGAGAACTGGGAGGATCTGTAGAAATCATGCCATTGTATGTATACAGGAGAAGAAGAAGAAGTGTGTTTACTAAAGCATGACAAATACAACTTACACAGTCTGGTGACGTTAACATCACACAGAAGTGTTTAAAGGGCTAAACTGATAAGGTGTCCACAAAAAGGAAACGTTTTAATTTTTAATCATCGAAATTGTTTCAGAGTTCCAGAATGCACCAGCAGCAAACGACAGGTAAATGAATTACTATAATTTACAGTAAGAGCTCCACTTAATTCACAGCTCTGGTCCACAGCTGACCTGGCTGTCTCTACAAAATGATTCCCAGAAATCTACGCATTTGTCTCCTGTGTAATGGAAACAAGTCCAACAAATGTCAAGAACAGACTTGTACAAGGTCTCTCACGAGCCAGTCATCACTGACCGTATGTGACCGTGCATGTGTGGTGTGTGTGTGTGTGTGTGTGTGTATTTGTCTGTGGTTGTGTCTGTATTTGTTTAGATATAACAAACAGGATTGCAGATGGACAGATCTACGTTTGCACATATGCACACAAACTTATACGTACATTGCATATGACAGGGGTTTGAAGTAATGACGTTAATTCACATATTCATCTCATACTCATTCATTACATTCATTTCATACTCATACACATACTCAGTTCCCAGGTGGTGTGTGTGTGGGTGAGTGGGTGTGGGGGCGCACCATGCTACAGCCTATATAAGTTTTGGAGTGAATCATGTTTTGAAACAAATTTTGGTGAATGGGCAGACTTATAAACCATTTTCCTCCTTTAGAGGCTGATGGTACTTTCAGATGACCTCTCTCAAGCCAGAAAATGAAAATACTATCACAGATGTGCTGTGTGGTGGTGATGCCAACACTAAAGCTAACCCAAACTAATCCTTAAAAAAAAACAGATTATCTCTTGTGGTATCTAAATCCGACATCATGCCTCTGAACATTTTTGCATACTAGTCTACTGCAATAATCAGAACAGAAAAGAGTCGCAAGACTAGGAAATGTCTTTTTTCATCGTACACCAACAAACATCTTTACTGATATTACTGTTAAAAAGTAAGCATCGGTTAAACTGTGAGCAAACAAATGTGAACAGTTTGACAGTATCTAATAAAACCATACTCGACGTAGACCTACAGGCTATTCATGCCTTCTGCAGTTCTGCAGAAATGTCAGTGTGTGATTAGGGTTAGTCTTCAAACCACAAAGTATACAATTACAAGAAACGGCCTGCCTCAACACTTCCTGTCAAGGTTACTGAAAAGGTACAATGATCCCAACCCAGTGCCCTATGTCTGGCGTTTACACATCGTATCGCACATAAGATTAAGCACACCCAGTTATCAATTGCACAGAAGAATAACGGGGAAAAAAAAGTTCGCACATTACGTCATACGTGACGCACATATATTGCCCGTAAATCGCGGAAGGGAGTGTATTCATTGCCAAATTAATATGTTATCAGTAATCATAAGGAATGAGGATTACTTACTCCAACGGTGTAATAAGCTATTCATATGCATCCTGATGTGAGAGCAGAGCGTCAGTCTGCAGGCTACTCAGCGCTCAGACAGGATGAAAAAAGCATCCAGCGGCTAAAGTGGGGGCACATACATGCAACAAATGAGCAAAAGCACACCCACACAACACGAAACTTTACAAAAGACAGAACAGTGACTCTGCAAGCACACGTGATGTAATACACTGACAGACACACAAGTGCAGTTTGAAAGCAACATATCTGGGAAGCTGTGAGATTAGAAGGGACTTCCAAGAAAGCATTACATCGTGCTAATGGTGTAAATTATACGTATTATCAACTTCACTCTCGCTTAAGGGTTCATGTACATGAAAGGATATGCTACATTTTAGATCGTGCATAGTGTTCCGTTAAAATTTCTAATATAGGCTACTGTTTTCAATAATTTCAGTGTGGAATCCCGTCCCATTTCGGAAAGGTCTGTAACTTCTAAGAATGTACCAGTTTAGAGAGAACACAGGCTATGTATAAGAAACGACAACGTGTCTCAAGCCTTAATGAAAATCAATTAAATTTTTAAGATTCGGTACATTTTTAGTAAAATCTAGCGCACAGAAGACGGATGAGTAGGCTACAGATGACTGTAACCAAGTTACTTCGTGCCGTTTACAACACCGAGCAGTAGCCTGTGTTCAGAAAATAGCCTACTCAGTACTAACATTCAATCATTAATGAAACTGTTACTGAAAAATAGACATGAACAAGTATTTACTTACAGGAGAAGGCAACCCCAGCGAACCTTCTTCCAGTGTTATCTATTTAGTTAGAATAAATAAATAAATAAAATAATGACTGCCTACGTCAGTAAAGCCTGTTGTACTCTAGCGAAAGTGCTTATTTAACTAACCCTAACCCTAGCGAAAGTGCTTGTTTAACTGCTTTGAAGCATGGCTTTTGCAGTCTTTTTCCAGCAACCACTCTCTTCTCTGTTCCTCTCTGCTCTCTCATTCAGCGCTAAATCAACCTGCCGGTCCCTCCTGACTGACACAGGCTCGGAGCGCTTCGCGAGAGCTGAGGCGAACAAAAATGCATGTTTGATGGGTTGTCCTAGGAACCGACTTCAGTTACGTCAGGTTGGTGGAGTTGGACTCCACCCATTTCACAAAGATAAATACTGATACCAGTTTCAGCAGCAATTGTGCAATGAATGACACAAAGGCTAAACAATGAACTACACGTCACAAGATTTAACAACCAACTACATGTTATAATCAAACAACGATTGACAATGTAAGACATGTACCATTTTCTATGCAGGCCACTGACAGAAAAGTGACCTTTCACTTAGGCTACCTGATTGCCAACCTATTCAGGCTACAGGGAATAAAGCCAAGCAAAAGACAGCATCATTCAAGCAAACACAGAGAGAAAAAAGCCTCCGTAACATGACCAAATAGTAATGGTAACTGGACCTACAAAAAAAGCGGGGACCAGATACAAACTGTGAAGTTCTTTCATGAGATGGAAAACGAGAGAGAATGAACAGATTTACAGAGAAGAGTGAGAGGCGTAGATGGGAGAATATTAAACACATTCTCTCTATTTCACCGCTCCGATCGTTCCCAGAGCTCAGGCGCTCAGCCATCTGCTGAGAGCAATGCTGACTCCAGCGCTGATGAATCATCACACGCTTTTTCCGCTCCTACCTTTCAGCAACATTTTCAGCCCTCTCGCACTAAGGCACCACCAGAGAGCTGTGCGTGAGCCTCCTACAAAACTGCACGCTGTAAAGGTCATCTCGGCCTTTACCCTTATAGTATTTTTTTGCATTATTATTATTGTTGTTGTTGTGGTTGTTGTATCCTTATCAATTATTAATATTAGGCTAATTACTATTAATTACGTTCTCTCACATGTGAAACTTAAGCCGCCATTCACTGTTCAGCACTACAACATACGTATTGTTTAAAACAGAAAAGTAAACACGCGAGCCCCTCAAGAGGCTTGCAATGACACGTCATTAGTTACCATAACTATACGTACCCCTTCTTAATAGAGAAATTCTGCCACCTGCTGGAAAGTGTTAGAAAGTGTTCAATGTGTATGGTCTAGACCACGAGACACATCAAGACAAGACAGCAAAGCCATACAAAGTACTGCAAGGCATTCGTTACCGTTTTAATTTTTTGCTTTTTTTGAGCAAGGCATTAAGCCGAGGCATCTGTGCAAAGAGGTACACAAGAACACAAGACATATGAAATCAAGAAGGCACAGAAGAGTGAATTAATTAATAATAAGGCCATTCATGGTAAGGTAAGGCATTCAGTGCCGTTTTAACGTTTTTGCTTTTTTAAGTTATAACTTATAGGCATCAAGCCAACTGGCATGTGTAAATACCAAACTAAGGAGGCACATTAATGAATGGGCCTGTCCTTAAAGACCACAAAGAGTACTTTAAATAGCACTATTTCTTCAGCAAAAATAAAATTAAAATGTCCACAATGATAAACGCCACACAGACACCTTTAACAAAGAGGTAGAGTAATCAGTTTTTAAGCCTCCAGGCTGTACTTCACTGTCTTTTTAAAATCATGTAACAACACACTTGAGGCGCTTCAGCAAGATAAACGGGCATTCTGAAAATCATGCCAGATGTTGATAAGCTGACGCGGTGTGAAACCCGTGATCAGGATATAGTTGGCAAATGTGCAACGCTCATATTTCAAGCGCCGAACTTCAAACAAGTTCCGCAACGGAAAGAGAGTTTGGGCGTAGGCGGGCTTGATACCTAGCACCCGCAGGCATAGACCCACATAAACGTCCTCTAGTGGAACCGGCCTGGCAAACTTAGATGCCCATGAAATCTTTTTGGCAAGATCTATAGAGAAGACGTAGCCTGCCCCGGAGACGTACGGGGGAAAGAATGCTTCTGGGTACACGTGCTCCGGTAGATACCACTTGCTGTTCTGGGATCTGCGTGGGCGACCATCTTTAATGACAGACCCCGTGATGAAATCCCTCAGGGTGCTTCTTCCCTGGGCAACAAGATAATTGACAAGGTATGGTACATTGAGAAACACGTCTGCGTCGATTTTCATGGCAAAAGAGGCTGAACGACAGTGTGTGGCTAACCAATTCATGATCATCATCGTCTTGATGGTGAGGTTGTAATAGCTGTCCAGGAAGTCCATTTGGATTATGTCACCATAGTGCTCACTCTCTTTTTCAAGACCCTCTTGAATGCGTCTGTCCGCATTATTCGCTGGAATACCCACATAAAATAGTCTGACAACAGTAATATTTGGTATCAAGTTACTTTGTCCCCAAGTCTTCCTTACGGAGTTTCTGTAGTCAATGCCATCCGGTGCCGTTGGTATCATCAGTGCTAAGAATGGGTTCCTTCTCCTGCATGCCTCCGGCTGGTTGAGGATGTACTTATATGTTGACGGTGAAATTAATTTAAAAAACTCTGATGATATTGGTGTCGGTCGTTTCGGGGGACCAAGCAATGAAATCACGCGGCTTCTTAAAAAAACATTGAGTAAAACTGTAATTAATACTGCCGCAACAAAAACCTGTATGAATCTGTAAAGCGACGATTTTGACATTTCTCAGGAAATTTTTAGAGTAAAAAAACTGTTACAGATAAAGCAAGAAAGCCACATTGACTACTTCTCTAATCGTCCCAAGCATATCGCTAAATCCGCCCTTTGTGGAAATAAACATGTTTCTGCGGACCTGATTGGCCACACCCAAGTCATAGTTCAAATAAAGGTTTCTTTTTTTTTCTCTAGAATTAGTCTAGAGTCTAAAAGTCCAGACGGGTCCAACCAGATTTCCAGGCCACCGAGGAAAGTCATTCTTGCCTCAGGCAAGAACGTAAAACCCTTTTACTCTTTGTGTTTCTACCATGGATTTTAACCGACTATTCGAACATTACTTACTCTTACAGTGAAGTGACACAGGAAGCCAACCAAATGCCAAGCTGTTTAATCATGTCTTAGTTAATGTCATCCTCAGTGTGCTGAGGCTACAAACCTAACATTGTTATTACTGAGTGAATATAAGATAAATGTTGGAATCAGCAATTTTTAATCAAAACACGTTTTACTGTAACTGGTATAACAAAGACATGACCATTTTTATCCAGTAAAAATCAACCAACCAAAACAAAACTAAAAAGCAAAAAGCCTCATTTAAATAGGTATTTCACAGGGATATCCGTGATTTAATCTACTGGAATATCAAGGAAAAGTACAGGGGGCAGATTACAATATTGCTACATGTTGATAAAATGAAAGTGACACCCTCTTTTAAAAAATCATGTCTTCTGGCTTCTTACTTCTGCATGTGTTGGATCTAAAAGCCAGTCAGCAAAAATAATGTGTATGAGTGAATGCAGCACACTATCTTGACAGTGTAAAGACAGCTGCTGTAACGTGATACTGGGGTTGCATGCCTTACCAGAAATAACATCATAAGTCAAGTAAACATACCAGAAATAACATCATGAACCTTCCCTTTTACCTCCTCTGTGGCCTACTAAACCTCGCCAATGCCATAACTTATCTTTTATTTATACTACTCTAATTGTTGTCTGGATGAGCATAAGCAAATTGGCTGTTCAGTGCTGTCCAGTTAAGAATAAGAATAAGAAATTCTTTATTAATCCTGAGGGAAATTTGAGTGTCATGACAGCACAAATCTAATACAACAATAGAGTAAAATAAAAAAGAATAAATAGACAGAAAGCATGTGTCTGTATTGTGAATTAGTTGTATACTGTCAAGAGCAGGGTGGGATTTGAACCCTGGTCTCTGGATCTAAGGTGAGAAGCACTTCTGATTGAGCTATCCTCTGAATACCCAAAAACAGAGGCTGAAACAGGAAGGTAGTTTAAAGGTAGCTTAAAAAAAAAAATACATCTAAAAGGCAAGTCTCTTCACTTAACCGCAACAAAAAAAGTAGCTCAGGGCAAATCCAAAGAAGCAGTGAAAACAGAGAAATAGCTTGTAGATTTCAAAACAGGCAAGAAACTCAAAAGGACACCCGGGAGATACAAAAAAATATTATAGGAGCTAAAAAAACAGTGCTCAAAAAGGCATGACAAACAGGTCAAAAAGTATCACACAGAGAAACAGAGTGCTTACTCACGTGTGATTCAGTGGGCAAAGACAGACACAGTAAGGGCAACCGATCCTTCGAAACACAGGTGAAGCATGTTGACTAAATGACTAACAGAAGTCCTCAATGGCACCATCTGGTGGCCAAAGGATTCTTTGGGAGTCCCAATCCTGACATATACATTGTGCAATTCTGCACTGTACAGTAATTATATAAGTAGCGTATAATAAAATGAGAATAGTGAGATAGATTAAAAAAGTTATTGTCCATTGTGCAATGATTATACATAGTATATAATGAAATATGATACAAAAATAAAACAAGAATAAAATTATTACCATTTTACGTGTGCAATGTGCAGTAGGGAGCATTGTTATTGTTAAACACTGTGCGGAACAATAATAATGACTGTATAGTGCAATTCTCAACCAGTTATCTGTGAGAAGGAGTCAGATAGATAGAAGATAGAAAATAGTTATTGTGATAGTGAAGGGGAGCAGTATAGGGCATCAAGCGTCAGTCTAATCCCATGTTGCGCCAGAGCGAGGAGGGGTTGTAAAGTTTGATGGCCACCGGCAGAAACGACCTTCTGTATCTCTCAGTGGAACATTTGGGGGAGATCAGCCTGCCCCTGAAGGTGCTCTTCAGCTTAACAAGCCCATCATGGTGGGGATGGGAGGTGCTCTTTAGAATGCTCACCAGCTTGTTAAACATCCTCCTCATCGCCATTGCCCCCAGGTAAGTCCAGGTCAGTTCCACCTCCTATGACAGAACTGGCTTTCCTAACAAGCTTGTTCAGTCTGTTAGCGTCCCCAGCTTTCAGACCACACCCTCAGCACACCACTGCGTAGAAAATGGCACAGGAGACCAATGACTGATAGAACATCTACAGCATCTTGTTGCAGACATTGAAGGATTGTAGTCTCCTCAGGAAGTAGAGCTGACTCTGGCCCTTCTCGTAAAGGGCCTCTGTGTTCTTAGTCCACTCCAGCCTGTTGTCGAGGTGCACCCCAACGTATTTTTCGGAGTGGACTACCTCGACATTTTCTCCATGGATGGAGACAGGGGTCAGAGTAGGCTTATTCCTGTGGAGGTCCCCGACCAGCTCCTTCGTCTTGTTGATGTTTAGTTGCATGTGGTTCAGGCTGCATCATTCAATGAAGTCGTCTACCAGTCCTCAGTATTCTGCCTGCTGTTGCCCATTTATACACCCCACGATGGCAGACATATCAGAGAACCTCTGAAGGTAGCGTGACTCCAAGTTGTACCTGAAGTCGGAGGTGTACAGGGTGAACAGGAAAGGAGAGAGAACGGTCCACCGGGGGGCCGCTGTGCTGCTCAATGCTGTCTCTTACAAACTGCTCCTTAGTCTCACATACTGTGGTCTGTTAGTCAGGTCGTCTGTTATCCAGACCACCAGCGGAGTGTCCAACCGCATGCTTGAGCTTTTCTCCCAGCAGTAAAGGCTGTATGGTGTTGAAGGCACTGGAGAAGTCAAAGAACATGACTCTCACAGTGCCCCCAGCCTCGTCAAGATGAGAGTAGGCTCGGTGAAGCAGGTATATGATGGCATCCTCCAGTTTCTGTGCTCATCCGCGGTAAAGAAACAAAACTCTTCAGAAGTGAAAAAAAGATCATGATCATTTATGAAAAGTGTATTTTACAAAAGTGACTCTGACACATAACCTTATGTGTGACTGATTTCCATGCCTAGATTGATTGTTAACATAACGAACTAAAAAAGAGGTAACTGACTTGCGTAACATGTATCACTGAGAGATATTTGCCATTACATTCTTCAGTGCAGAAATGTAAGATCCACACTGCATAAAAATTACAGTATGTAACTTGCTTTAGAAATGCTATTTAAGGTTATGTGGGAAGAAAATGTTGGATAACTGGTTACGGCGAACAAAAACATATCACCTTTCCCTTTTAGAGTTTTTAAAGTTCTCCATTAAGCATGATTTTTTCCAGTTCATGCAAAAAGGTAAAAGAGAGGCCTGTAATGATCAAGCCATCCAACATTCCAGCATAATGGTGACGTCATAGGCTTTGGCAGGAAAATGTAGGAACTTAATGATGACATCCAATGACACTCTCTTCTTTAATTAACCCAAGTGAATCTTACCAACTTTATGTAGCAGGGCTGCATGGTGCATATGTAAAGCTTACTCTGTTTAGGAGCAGAAGTCTAACCCTGTAAGACGTGGCTTATATGGTCTGTGAAGGTAAGAAAACAAACACCTGGAAATACCAGTTTGGTCTCTGAGCGTTCAGTGCTAGTACATTCCTGCTCTCATAACCGTGCATCCCACGGATGCACCATGCACCTTTATCTCTAAGAAAAATTATTTTGTGTGTGTGTGTGTGTGTGTGTGTGACTGCGCGCATGCATGTGTGTGTGTGTGTGTGTGTGTGCGTGTGTGTGTGTGTGCGTGCGTGTGTGTATATATGCGTGTGTGCGTGTGTGTGCGCGCGCGTTTGTGTGTTGCTTCTCTTTTAAACCTTAGTGGTGTATAAAACATTTTTGTTAGGTTTTCAATGTATTTGAGAGAAATATAAAAGTGACAGTTCTTCAGTTTGATTCTCAATATGTAAAAAGGGGTTTAGAGTTTGTATCAGGTGTTCAGTGCACTTGGCATTGATGTCAAAGAACAATTTAACAGGAAGTGTGCATCTACAATCATTAGATGAGAAACAATAATGATTAAGATTCAAATTATGTGCATACTTAAATTCTGTTGATAGAGTTTAGAATCTTTCCTCCTTAGCATCTGTACTCCTTGTTTATGATTTTTTTCAGTGACTGTATCATATCAATTTGTGCAGGGCTGAGAATAACATAATGTTATAGCTTGGCTCATAGATTTCTGAGAATATCTGGGTGAGTGTTCCGAATATGTTCTTGTTTTGTGGAATAAATCTGCACTGAGTAAGATTTGAACCCATGATTCCTGAGGAGCCCAAGAAACTCAGCTGAAGCTTCAAACCAGTAATACAGTCATTAGCACACCTCTCTAGCCTTGGTTAGAGTGGATTACCCACACCACTGCACTTAACTGGCTCCACCTCTGGCCAAAGAGGGTACTGCAGAAGAAGTCAGATGGAAGTGGTGGGTGAGCATGTCTAATGTGCTAATGTGGTAAATTTGTTACTGAAACCTTGCTGTAGATGGTTTGGAAGTCAAAGAACAACTTTGTACCACAATATTTTAATCTTTTAATTTTGTTGATGCTCTTACTTTGAGAATCTTTGATTTTGTAATTGCAGTTGTGCAATTTTTGGTTGAGTTCCTGAGCTGTCTCATCACAGCACATGCATGAGCACACACAACAGCCCATCAAGAATGCAGCTGTGAAATTCCCCGAGTTAAATTTATCAATTTTTGTCTTGACCTTTTCACTTTTTCACTTCACTGGACCCAATTCAGTCAAACTATTGTTTACTTGTGATAGTTACAAAGAATCATGCTATTTTGCAGTTAAAATACTAAATAACAAGTTTTGGTTTTACTTTTCACCAGTATAACTATACATCAATCACCGAGCTTCTCATCAGTTGCATCAGGTAATATTTCTAAACTGGATAACAATTGTGCTCTACAGACGGGTCCCTCAGACTGGAGTTGAGAGACATTGGTCTGGCAGGAAGTTTATGTAGTACTCAGAAATACTTATGTAATACTTACAGCTTATGTAATACCTGTGACAACATTGATGATTACTGTTTTAAGTTATGACAGTTCCATAAGGTCTCGACAATGGATGTCTTACTTTTCATAACAAATGATATTCTCAGAACTTTATCGAGAGATGAGGATGTTTCATTACAACCCTAGATGTCTTTTATCTGTAAAATTGAGATTATTTGATTTTGATTTGATGTTAATCAACACAAAACCACAAAAAATTTTTCACAGTTTCAAAGTAAATTGGAAAGAGGGATTAAAACCCATTTATAGCATAAGGGCAAGCCAAATGTGCTCATTTTATCACTTCTATGGATTACAACCTACAATTTGAGTCATAAAAATAAACTAAACCTTTGCTACTCAGGCTAGCCGGCTGCTTCAGGGTATTCCCTGTGTGTTACTTGTTTCTGGTGTAACACCATCCTCTATGCACTGAGACTGAGAAACATATTGTTAACACTGAGTAAACAAGAAACAAATTTGAATCAACAATTGTAATCAAAACATGTTTTATTGTAGTTGGGGTCACAAAGAAACAAATGTTTTCATCCCGTAAAAAAAATCAACCAACCAAACAAACAAAAATCAAATAGCAAAGAACTTAATTTACACAGGTATTCCATGTGGATCAGTGGTTTAATCTACTGGAATATCAAGGAAAGGTATAAAGGGGAATCACAACTCACTCTGTATATTAACTCATTTTGTGTACAATACCTTTATATAAATGTACAATGTTAATAAAAATTAAAATGGCCCTTTTCTTAAATTGTATGTCTTCTGTCTGTTTTCTACTCCTGTATGACTATCAATGTGTTTCTATTTCCATGTGTAGCCGCTTGACTTAGTCACACACCGAACAACAGGACCTGCCTTGTCTTTAAAGAGGGAAAAAAAAATCAATGATAAAATAAAATGTCTTTTTTTGATCTTGTTTTTGGGTCCAAAATCCAATTTGAGGATATAATGTGGATGTGTGAATGCAGCTCATTGTGTATACGGTCTGAAGATTTCTGCTGTTTTGCATGCTGTACCACAGCTGTTGAAGAACTCTAAAGCCACCCTCCTTTTCATTAGTATCTACTCTAAGTGAGAACAGTACAGGCATAAGCAAACTGGCAGAAATTTGGTCAAGACCATGTATCGCCATCCAGACTATGCAGGAAGTCAGAGGCAAATGTTACGAAGCTGCTTCACAGAACTGAAATTTGGCCTGACCCTTAAGGACTACAGGAAAAGGAACATGAGTTGGGGGATCATCATAACATGTGTCACACAAAGACAAATAAAGACAAGACTCTTCGATGCCTCTCCACTGAAGATCAAAAGGATTTGATCATTTTTCTGATAGAGAACAGCAAAGACGAACCAACAATAGTAGGACAACACACAAACAATCTGCCCTCATGTGTTATAAAATCTGATGTAATTACTGTAACTAGGTGTAATATGGAACCACACGACACAGTTTGTTTTATTTTTGAACATAAAAGCACCGAGCATACTGTCTTCGATGATGTTGTATTAGTTTTGTAAGAATCATGCAGTGCTAGGAAAATTGACTATCTCTGTCTTTGGCGAGTGCTAATGTTGTACTGACACGGCTCATGTTGCTAAAACATGCGATATAAGTCCATCAGAATTATAGCACTGGTAACCACACACGACTGTGTCAGACCTCCAGACCACGAGCAAGGGATGAGGATTGCTTTTGTTTTACAGGCCTGCAGATGGAGAGATGAATGGAGAGAGAGAGAGAGAGAGAGAGAGATTGGGCTAGGACCCCTGGCAGTGACTTTGGTTGTTGAAGGGGGTGAGATTACGAGTACTGAGGGCAGATGTGAGCAGGAAAGAAGTGGGCGGGGCATTCTGGGTTGAGGGGCGAATTGATGGATTTCAGCTTACGAGCGTTTTCTCCGCCCCTCAAAGTTTCTGAAGTTGGAGGGTCTGATCTTCATCTCGGCAAACTCAACGGAGTGCTCATGACCTTTCCAGTGGAACCAGTTGACGCCCTGAAAAGTGCAGAATAAGTTTTTTTTTAAAAGTCTGTCTGAAATCACACAATATTGGGAATATAAAGTTTAAATAAAGCAAAAAACAAAATGTAGATTTGGAATATAACAGAAGTCATCTGGATTTCATTAGAGCTAAGAAGCTATATCTGACTAGGCCCAAGGCTCTACTGTAGCCTAAAATGCACTATTAAATTACAAACTGATGGTGCTCTGTTTTAGGTCTTCTTGTGGTACTTTTTAACAGTACCTCTGGAAATATGGTGCTATGGTTGTGTGACCATACCTTACTGTGGCTGTTGTCACCATATCGGCCCATAATATTCACACGGTGACAGTTTTTATACCAGAAGGCTCCTTTGTAAGACAAGGCGCAATTGGTGACAGCTATATCATTGTCATGATCATAGGTTGAGAATGGACGGCCGTTATGGTAAGTCATTGAGTCTCCTAAAATAAAGCAAGTATCATACAATGAGTATACTGGAAAATAAGAAGAAAACATCCAGTAATCACATGGTAAATACACAATATAAATATGCAAGAGCCATGTGAAAATGTTCTTTCTATATAGCAATACCACAAAATGATTGTGTATCTAATTAAACAAACTTTATGGATAACTAATACCACACAGGTGAAGCCACATATTACTTTTCCCAAGGAAAAAAGTAGTGCAAGTAAATACACTAAAAAAAAAACACTTTCAGTGACTTTGGCTAATGGTCAAAAGCCAATTCACTTGGGTTCCAATGTGATTCTATATTGACAATAGGAAGTGAGAGGTTCACCTGCTGTTCCACTGTATCCTCCCACATGGACCTTGTAGCGGCTACGTGGTTCAGAAACCGTAAATTTGTCGTACTGGGCATAAGCGGACTCGCCCTTATCTCTCAGGTCCACTCGAAGCTCGTACTGGCCAGATGACGTGATCTTATGAAGGTTAGACAGACCTGTGGATAAGGAGAACATTGATCCTTATACACAGAAAAATCATTGACTTTTTGGTTGTAGACTGTCTGCGCAACTTGGACATCTCATGGCCATATATTGTCTATCAGATGTGTTGCATATCTAGACAGTATCAGCAGCAAATTCACAATGCACAATATAATGTTCTAGACTAATGTAGTACTGTACACAGCATTCCAAATCTTTGCACTCCTAGCATTTCTGATCATGCTAACCTAAGAGTTGATAAGTTGATTAAATGAATGTTCTACATCATTTGCTAGGACAAACAGGTGAAATCAACAAGGCGCCCCCTATTGATCAACTAAGGTACACTAGTCTCTGACTGAAGAGAACATACCTAGCCAGAATTCGTCATTCAAGTCTCCAAAGCCTGCTGTGTAGTTCTTCCAGTTGCGGTAGAAGTCAACTTTACCACTCTGTCTTCTGACAAACACCTAATGTATAGGAAAACATTCATTTGTTAGTCCTTTCATAAGCAAATTGTAATAAATTACCTTGTTCAAAAATGGTGGTTCTTAACCAGTCCTTAAAATGACTTGCAGTACACCTGAGCCAAGAAAGGAAGGCCGCAGTGTTTGAAACTGGTTTGCTAGCGCTATAATGCGTTAAAATTTGAAACACATAAATACAAATTACAAAGTTTTGTATCATTGTCCTTAACAGTTTATGTACAGAATATGACGTGTAACAATTTCAAATAATGAAAACCAAATAGGCCCATATTCACTTTTGATATTCAATAAAAGAAGTACTACCTAGGGCTACATATGGCTACAACACAGCTTTTACAAATGACTTAAAAAAACGAAATAAAATATAAAATAAAATATAAGACATGTTAAGGTACTCACCATCCAACCACCTCCATCAGTGGTCATGTCACAGTAGACCTGTAGGGGCTGGCTCTCATCCCCACGCAGGTAAATGGTGTGGATGCCTGAGGTGCTGTCTCCATTGAGCAATGCCTGAGAACAGTCTTTAGGGTGTCTGTACAGGACACCAACTGTAGCACAGACAGAGAGAGAAAGAGAGAAGGGAGGGGTCGGGGGTTGAAACAGAAATGAAGAGAGAGAGAGAGAGAGTGGAAAATATATAGGGGCATTGTTAAAAAGAGGAAGGTGAAAGAGGGAGGTGAGGATTAAAAGGAGAAGGGTTCAAAACAGAGAGGCGGGAAGAGAGAGAGAGAAAGAGAGACAGAAAAAAGGTTAGAGTCTACTCATCTTGCCACTGACCCAGAGGGGAAAAAAAGGGAGGAAGAGTTCTCTGATAGAGATTAGGGAGGAGAAATGAATCTGCTGATGCACTCACTGGTGGTGAAGACGGTGGAGACCAGGCGGCTTCTCTTCGGCCCGGCGATGGCCTGCAGTCGGACTGTGTACTCTGTGGAAGCGCTCAGCTGGGACATGCTATAGGAGGTTGCCGTGGAACTCAATATAACCTCCTGAATCAGCAAGATATCCGCATATCAGTGACAGTGTGTGTGTTTGTGTGTGTGTGTGTGTGTGTGTGTGTGTGTGTGTGTGTGTGTGTGTGTGTGTGTGTGTGCGTGGGTGTGTGTGTGTGTGCGTGCATATGTGTGAGTGTGACTTCATAGAATCAGCATAAGAAATTACCATCCAACATCATGTTTTCAAATTAATTAAATTAAAATTTTCAAAGTACTGTGGCAATCTGATGTATATCCAACACTGCAGTTGTGGTTCCTACAAAAAACATTAGAAGCATATAGATAGAAGCATATGAACAGAGAAAAAGATAAACAGCCTAAAAAAACAGCAAATAATACCACTCACCCTAACCACACCATCTGCAGACTCAAAGCTGAGGATGTATCCGGTAATTTCTGCCCGTGGTGGTTTCCAGGTTAGCATGGCACTCTCAGTCTGAATGTTATGGACGGCCAGGTCACGAGGGGCATCCACATCTACGACAGAGATGAACAGGAGTGTGGCAGTGGAGGTGGAATGTAAAAGGACATGACTATAGCGAAAGGCAAAAGGCAATTCTGGAGCCTCTTTATATATGTCCCTAATGACGTTATGTTTAAATTTTACTTTCATGAATACAACATGATTGCAATGTTGAAATGCTATGTTCTCAGCATGTGCAATGCATGTCACTGTTTGTGTGTGTGTGTGTGTCAGAGGGAGAGAGAGTGGGAGAGACAGGGACACAGTTAGTATGGTGAGTCTCACCAGTGGTAAAGTCTGTAGTAGTAGCAGCACTCTTGGCGGAGTCCCGCACTGCATAGACTTTAACAGTGTAGTGGGTAGCAGGGGTGAGAGAACTCATCTCAAACTCCACGATGTTGCCAGATACTCTCTCCATCACAGGAGCCACTGCAGGGAACGCACACACACACACAGGTAAGGTATAAGAAATCTACAATGCTAAAGTGATCCTGGCCAAAAGTACCTGACGTGCTACGCTACAATCTCTATACCTGTATATGATTTAAATACTTCAGTAGTATTACCTCAACTACTTAAATAGTAAACAATTAAAAACATGACAATAAAGTGACAATATCAATGTAGGTCATTCAGTCAATAACTATGCAGAAACACCATACTCCACACCATACACCTCATCACAGTTTTGATGGCATAATGAAGACTCAGAAAATGAAGGCTGTGGAACTATTTGGCGTCTAACTGTTGTTTTGTGAGTCTTTGACACATCATTTTTGATGTCATTTTATTGATATTTGTTGAGTTATTGACAGAAAACTGATACACTGTGAGAATGTTACCCGTATCAGCACTGTAGGTGATGACGTAACCATCCACTGTGGCAATGGCGGGTTGCCATAGCAACAGAGCCTCGGTGTCTGTGATGTTGACCGCAGTCAGGCCTCGGGGTTTGTCCAGGGCTGGATATGGGCACACGTGCGCACACACGGACACACACACACACGGAGACACAGACACAGACACAGACACACACACACACGCACACACACACACACACAGACAAACACTTCTTAAAATAGAGATATGGTTTCAAGGACCCTGAAGGCTGAGTTTGTCAAATCATTGTTTGCATTATTTACGTATTTTTGATGAAAATCTGAGAATAAAAATGCCTTCTGAATATTGCTTGCCTCGATCCAAATGTCCTAATATTCTTGGGACCCAAACTATTGGGCTTACTCCTCACTACACACCCCTTCCATTGTCTGGACACAATAACACAGGACCTAACTAATATATCACAAATTCTTTGACCAGTCACTGACTGAGTTGTTAAAAAAATTTCTTACATCTTTAGCATGTATTTAACATGTATTTAGTGTGTATTTGGTGTGCTGACAGCTTGAGAACAGATGATCTGAAGCATGAGACAGTAAGCCCTCACCTGTAGTGACTGTATCTGAACCTGGTTCACTCTCCTCTGAGCCCTTTATTGCAATGACAGCCACTTGATAAGTGACTCCTGGTGTTAGGTTGGGCAGTACAGTCTGTGATTCCCCTCCATCCACGGTCAGCGTTATGGGACTTCCTGTAACAGGAAGAAGTAAGCAGTATTAACGACTTCCTCTTCTGGTCTTCCAAATGCTTAATTCAACTGTAAATCATAATAATACAATATCAGGGACAATGCTTTCAAACCTAACCTTAAGTGTTCTGTCTGTATACATTCAAGTCTTATTTCTTATTCTTAAGGTGTAACAATACATTTATGGTACATTATACAATTTGCTGTAGGAATCTGTATCAATATATACCACATTATGTTAACATCCATAAAATATTGAATACATTAAGTTAATACAATTTTATATTAAATAAAAGTTGACTATTTATAGCTGTTATAGTCTTTTATAGCACTGTCATTATAAGTCATAAAGAGTTATGTATCCCCAGTAAGTCTCCATGATTAAATATCAAATGACAGAATAGATTAGCTTCGAAATACCACATGAGGGCGCCACTGACTTAGAAACTAAGCTATGATTATCAGTGCCCTGATAAACATCCATCACCAAAGCAATGATAAGTGATATACCAGACTAATACTCAAAAACTGAGGACACAGTCTGCATGGTTTTCTAATCTAAAAAACAGATCACAGGTCGATCTGTGGTGCAGGGGTCTTTGAAATTGCATGGACGTTTTGAGATATGACATTTTTCAAATGTTGGTAATAAATCATGAAAACACCTTCATCCAAAAACTGTTCTTCTTATTCCTCTTATTTCGTTCATATGAGAAGGTCATAAATTCTAAATATCATAAATCATCTAAAATTCAGTTGAAGATTTGTTAAAATGATGACAGAGGAAAAGTACTGGCACTGATGAAGACTTTTTTTAGATGCCAAATGTAGAAAGATTTCATAGGTTTTGTTAGGAATCAATGATGCTCTGAAGTAAAGAAAACAAACAAATCAATATAACTTCACACGCAGGATTTAACTGAAAAGTGTGCGGGATCCACTTTTTTCTTTAGTAAGTGACTGGTTAACCCGCTGTTACCAGTATTACTATAAGCTCTGCGTCAGGCTACTCACCTCCCTCAATAGGCACATAAATGACTCGGTAACTGTCTACACGAGCACGAGGCATCCTCCAGTGAACAGTGGCTGAAGTGTCGGTGACATCGGAGAAACGGATGCCCTTCGGCGTACCAAGACCTAACGGGAAGTGGCGCACAAAGACAAAACACAACAGACAAAGCAGAGATGGACAGTGAGTATCTAAGTGCGCATTCATTTTACAAGCAACCTTGGAACCAACCCCACTGAAGACAGCAAAAACTGGATCTATTCACTGCATCTATTAAAAAAAAAAAGAAAAAAGAAAAGAAAAGAAAAAAAAGAGTCATTTTGATAAGAACCGGTGCGTATGTGTGAGTGTGTAAGAGCAAAGACAGTCAGACAAAGCCAACCAGGCCTTACAGCCATTAAAGGAAGGCTGGCCTCACAGATTCTTGCGTGCCAAACACCATGAAGATGAACTTGCCCCCGTTACAGGAGAACAATAGTCCAACATGCTAGCATTAGAGTCAAGAAGAAAAGGGGACCTTGGGGTAAGGACAGACCCAAGACACATTTAATAGAGACCTGGTCCTGTTCACTCTGTCTGAAAAGTAAACCCCAAGCCTGGATGGCCAACAGCCAGACAGAGTATAAACCAGAGGAAAGAAAGAGGACTAAAGACTTTAGATGGTATCTTGAAGGGCAGGAGTATGTCTTCTGAGTGGTTCTGTAGACTGCAGGCAGCACAGTGTCTATCAAGATCGCAATTTTGATTGAAGTGGGTAGTTGTAATACCAGGTTTGGTATTGGTGTAACATCAAGATAATGATGCTTTGGAGATGATTAAAACTCTGTTGATTTGGTCCATCAAAGCCACTCAGGAGGAGAGACAGACACACCCGCAAACACACACACACGTATTGCAAAATGCATTGTAAAGTACACTCAAAAGCCTGTAATGTCTGAAACAATTAACCTCGGAAGTCAATTAGTGAAGAGTCACTGGACAAAACCAATAATGATTTCCTGATATCTTGTGAGAAACAAAGAAGAGAGAAAAAAAAGATAGGAAAGAATTTTTGAACAGATTCATAAGTAAGTGTTAGAAGGTTGGGTTGTCTTTTTTCATCATCTGGAGACAGTCATTGGCGCGAAACGACATAAAAATACCTGTTCGGGCTACACCCGTTATGGGATTGAAGTTCCGTCCGGAAATGATTCCGTAGACTTGGATCTCATATTCTGTGTCTTCAACAAGATCTTGAATTACTTCTGTCCGCTCGTGTCCCGCCACGGAGATCATTTGTGGTTGCGCAAATTCGCTAGGATCCTTGACGCTAACGACAAAACTTTCAAAGATGTTGTCGGGAGCCGTCCACGTGAGTCTGAAGCTGTCTTGTGTGACGTCCGAGACGAAGAGATGCTCCACTTCAGGTTCAGCTTCTATGATGACAAAGGAATATGTTCGTTCTTCCACCTTGGACGCTAAAGGAACTGGCAGGTGATTACTTAGCTAACATTCTCATGCTTTCTTTCTGTTAACAGTTGAGCGGTTTAGACAATGCGACAAAGACGTGTTACTGAAGGTGAGAGCTGGAGTAAAAACAAGCATGCCATTAGACTGTATGTCTTTCAAATGCAGATTAATGGTATGTAAAAATTAGAGTAGTGTTAGAATGAAAGGTTAATAAAAAAAAGTATTAAGAACAGTAAAGCAAAAGGAACATTGATGCTGAAAGTGTCAAAATGATCGCCTCACACTCAGAGAACAGAGTAAAAATGGTCATTTGAGAAAAACAAACATTTGGTTAGTATTTCCCACCACCATGTGTTCTGAATTTTAGACGTTGTCAGTATGAAAAGGTGACATCTTTTCACTGGGATCATTTGGAAACTCGTTACATAAGCAACACACTGTGTTTTTATTTTTAATCAGCTGAAGAAAGCCTGAGTTCTGTGACTGTAATTCTTTTATATATAACACAACAGGAACATCCTTTTTCAACTGAGTCTTCAATTTCTTTTAACCTTGTATACAATGGAAGCTGTGAGGATATCATTGTTGAAAGAACACAAAGTGCATTTTTTTACTTTCACTCAGACTCTACAGAGTTGTTTAGGAGCCAGTCATTTGTCTCCACTGATGATGGATAAGCTGAGACAGCAGGGGAGAGTGGTCCTGAGAGAAACCATTCTAAACAAATGCAATGAGTTCATGCTTGCTGACACCACACACTAATTAAGTAAAGATGTTTCCTGTGGAAGACAAGGCTGATAGGTAGACTAGCAACAAAAGTTTTTTGAAGTAGATTGGATGGTGGAAAACTTCCTTAATCAAACAATGTAGCCTTTAGTTAAACCAATTCAGCATTCAGCATAGCAATTGTGGCTCAAAGCTAACCAACCACTTAATTCAATACCTCATTAGAGCAACCAGACCAAACAGAGACTCTTCAGAACACTTGGACCAACTTGAACCTTTTTCTTCTTCCCTAGATTTGGAAGGTTGTGAAATACAGAAGGCGTTTGTTGAAAGACTCCAAAGTGGTTATAAATGAAAACCAGAAAGAACCAATTCCCATGTAGCTGTCAGTCTTCATCAGTGTACAGGATTGTTTTAGTTGGTCTGTCAGTGGGTGATGTAGAAGAAAAAAGATGCTTTAGGAGAGCTAACATGTAGAGACTGCAAACCACTTTCTTCTCTGTTAACTCTATCCACTTTGACAAAGAGGAGTCTGTCTTCAGACGGGGGACAAGGCGCCGGGTAGAACTACAGACAGGGTTCTGTGGGTAGGCATACTACCAGTGTTGGCTAAATATCCTCAGGGGCCAACCTTTGTAGATATACATTTCAACTGAGCTAATCTTATAGCATATATTGTATCTCCAGGGGTTCCTCACAGCCTCTGTAATAAAAACAAAGACTCTTGCTGTTTATATAGCTTAGCTACCCAGCATCCATTAATCAGACAAGTCCATATAAATGAATAAAAGCATGCAATATTTTTGTGCGAATAAAGCCGTCGTTACAATGTGTAATTAGAATGTTTGCCTCTGCATTTCAAACCAAGGATTTATTTTTATTTATTTATTTATTTTTTGTCAACTCTGCACATGGAAATTCCCACAAAATGTTTCTGGAGTGCCAGGGAAGTGATCCTAAGGAGTTTTTGTAATTTCTTGTGAGAGATCTTTTCAGTATGCACACCCAGCTTTCCGACTCTAGACTGGTTTTCATTCTCAAGCTCCCAAGCTTGCACATTTTTCTTGGCATTTATCTGCCTGTGGCTACAGGGGCCGCAGCTCTGTCAGAATCTCAAGCTTGCATGCTAATGGGCAGAAGCCAACGTTCAGTCTCTAGACTTGTATCAGCCAGTTTAATTATATTAACCTAATTTACTACACAGCCAGTGCAGATAGGCATATTTTCCCTCATTTCTATAACAATCTTGTGAAAAAAAAGTACTTTTCTGTTAGTTGGACTGTATTTAGCCATTTGAAAAATGTAAAGAAATATATACAATGTTATAAGTGCTAACTACTTTCTCGGTCTACTGAATTTTATCTGTGAAGATAATGAGAGTGGTGTCTTATTAAAAAAAAAAAAGAAAGAAAGAAAGAAAAGGAAAAAAGAAACTGTTACTTCAAAACATCCTTTGAGCACATTGTCTGGACAGTGTGTATATAGGGTTTGCTTTTCTCAGACATCTTAGTAAAGCGCATAAATGACTCCAGTTGGTAGGGGGAGTAACTGCAGCACCTGCACCCTCTTTGTCAGTGACTCAAGCCTGTAGAAAAACTATTCCACAACACTGCAGGTGCCTTCTCAATGGAGACATGTCCCAGCATGCACACTATCTAGGAGGCAGCCTAAAATGTTTGCCCTGGACTGACTTGAAAAGATTTTGTCTGGTTTATCCTGTTATCTGAACATGAAAGGAGAGAATACAAACTAACTGCAAGAGTAATTGATGTCTTGGGGATTACACCACAAAATTTCAAGCATTCATCCTCCAGAATAAACCTCTCAAATCACACAGTCATAAGATATTTCACAGTTAGTAACACTTACATTCATACAATTACTCTCATTACGGTGAGAACACACCATTTCTGGGTGCCCTTGTAATTGTATGTATTCTTCTGACTGTGGGTTTTATAAACACAAAAAAAGTGTGGTAAATCTGCTGTGTAAGGCGTTCCCTGTTGCTGGTGAAAATGGTGGCAATACTCATGTTGTTTTGTCCATGACCTGCTTTGTTAAATTTTGATTCTTTCAAACCATGATTAAAATATGATTATAGGCGTAACTGTGTTGTGCAGGGGTTAATACATTTTAGCGCTGCATGCAGTGTAGCGGAGGATTGAGTATATAGAGATGGGTGTTAAGCGGATTTGCGCGGCGGGAAAACATTGTTTCATTGAAAAGAGAGCAGTAAAAAATGCTAGAGACGTGGTCCAGGTCTCATCGTTGGTGGTACCTGTGATGGTATCGGCAAAGACAGGCTGTAAAAGAGCACCCCTGTACTCGCCATACAGGGCGACCTGATACAGAGTGCTGGGAGAGAGCCCTGCTATGGTCATATTATGCTCCTGGCCAGAAAGGGTGTGGTTCTGACCATCCATGATATCATCCGGGTTGGACACCACAAGTAAAAAGCCCTCAAACTCTCCTCTCTCCAGCTCCCAGGAAACAGTGAAGCCATCCCACGTCACCATGGAAACGGTGAGCCCGCCCACCTGAGGCTTCTCCTCTTCTGAATGGCAGAGAGATCAGAATGGGTGTTACAGAGGCAGTAAACAGCAAATGACATTCGACATCGCTGGAAGAGAGAGCGAGGGCAGGATGACTCTAAGAGAGGTTTGGGCCTTGAAAAAGTGACGGATCTTCCAGTTTTTGATCGTCTTCGAGGTTCTCCGGGTCTCTGCTATATGACAATTTCGGCATAAAGACAGTCAAATATATAAGGACACAGAAGAGGACAGTTATAAGACAATATTATATTCCTAGGCCAAGTAAAAACACAGTGTAAAATAGAAAATGGTATATAGCAATTACAGGCATGCAAATGTACAATATACATTCTCTTAAGGTACTTGACAACATCATAAACAATGACAAACCATCTTCAGAGGAGCTAAGTGAATTTTCCCCCTCCCTAACAAATCAGTTAGTTTCTTTGTTTGTTTTCAAATTACTCCCATCTTTTCCGTCTCTGCAGTTAAACACTTCTCCACGATGTCTGAACTGACAAGCACCATTTGTGCCATCACTTCTCTCTAAGGCCATTAAAACGTGCATACACCTGAAATCAACTTGCTGAAGCAGCTTATGGTTATTAATGGCTCTGAAAAAAGCCATTAATGGTTGAAGGTCCTGCATAGTCTGCTTGGACAGAAGTATGCAGTATGCTTCAACTGTCTAAGCGCCAGCCATGCAGTCTATAATTGTGTGCTATTGTGCAGCATCAGCACTGTAAAGAGAGGCGGTTAGCCATGTGATGCACTATATACTGTAAACTGTTATTACCGTCTCTCTTATGGTGTCCAGGAGTGTTAAAACACTATGGCTAAATGAAGTTAAAGGTAATGAGAGCTACATTGATGAATAAAACTTCCTGGCAATAGCCGGTTATTACTATTGCCTTACGTTATTGCTTACGAAAGTTCATATGGAAGAAGAGATACTCACAAAAAAAATGATAAAACAAGGTCAGTTGTGTAATGAGATTCACAAATCTTACCACTGTGATCTGTGTAAAATGTTGGTTTATTGTGAACTGATGTCTTTATCAGAAGGAATCTATCCTTTTAAAAAGAGATGAAAATACGAGAGACACATTATATAGGGTGTCTCTAATAAACTGTTTGTAAATGATAAATAACTTATTTATGTTCTCTATAGGAACATAGCATTACATTCTCCATTCCCTTATTGTTTGTATAACGTTATGAGTGCTGCAGTTCATTACACAGCACTTGAATCATTGATGAATCATTAGTGTAAAACAGCCAGTAACAGTTTTTGAAGAATGTATATCTGATTACATGTTTTACCAATTTTACATGTTCAATGTACAGTTTGATGTACAGTCTCCTTCCATGGTCACTGTGAGAAGCAATACTTGGACATTGTCTTTCTAACATGCAGTCTTTAAAGCATGCTGCTAGAGGTGGAGATAAACCAAGATGGTGGTTCTACTGTGATGTCATACTCATCATAGCCACCTCTATTGTTAATTGTGGAAGAAAGTTCATTCTATGTCATGCAAATATCTTATACTACACTATGAAGTGTGTAAGAGCATTCCGCATGCCCATCAGCCCAAAACAGTAATCTTATCCTTATATCACTCATCTGATCCTTATGTCATATTTTTAAGGCATGAACATATATCTATGATATTTTGCCTTTTATATTTTGTTTTGTTATGATTAAATCCTGTGCACAGACCGTGGACACAACTGTGTTTTGACTGCAGCTGTCAGTACCAGTGTTAGCACAAGGTGATTTTGATGTGGGTATAATATTTTATGTTTTACTTCATTATTCATCTTTTTCAGTTAAGTTGTTCTCAACCATAAAACCCGGCCCTGAAAATTTACATAAAAATTCAGAAAACTGACAAACACTTCAGAGCCTCCCATGAACACCCATGAGTTATGAAAGCACTGTCACAAATGACTAAATTTGATTCTGTCTAAGTGTAGCCACAGTCCTGTGATTAGCCCTGATGGCCCTTCAAACAGTCGAGCACGGATTCTTGTAATCCTTTCAACGCAGCACCCGACAATTGTCAAATGCAAGAAAAGCCGTGACCCCAGAGGTCTTCCCCTCCCCCTACCTCTCACAATGCCCTTGTGATTCCGTGTTTGTGCTTCGTGTCTGGGTCCGATAATGCCAGCAGACGCCAGTGCTTGGGGATTATGGCACTGGTGATCTCTGGGAGACAATGTTCAAACAGGAGCCCCAGCATGTGGTCCATTTATCAGGCCGACCCACAGTTCATCACGGTCAAATCGCCCAAAATCAGAGGGGCAACAGCGTCACTTCACCAATTATCACACAAATGAGCTTTGTGTGGCGCACAGACCGTATCTCTTCCCTACACTGTTAAGAATATATCTCAAAAGTGGAGGAAACTGAGCTGGAGAAACACCCGCTGACATGAGGAAACAAAGCAATATTAAACAATCAATACATGCTTGTGAAAATGTTTGCGTATTGTATGGTGCGCGATCATGTTATGTTAGTCTTAAATTATGAAATTCTTAATGGTTATTCTTAAAATTCTTAATGGTTATTTTAAAACACTGTGTGTTTCCAGACATTATTTGTGACTAAGCTGCCACTGTCTTTTACCGGCGTTCACATGTCGATGCTGAAGACATTTTCATAAAAAAAGACATTTTCAGTAAGTTCAGGTCCTCCCTAGAGCAAGATCAATTTTCGCCCCCTGCCACAGAGTTGATGATTACCCTATTACATAACTGAAGAGGTTTCCTTAAGAAATGTTTAGTTTGGAAGTTTTCATAGAATCCTGACCACAAAGAAATGCAAAAAAAAGGTCATAATCATTATATTTGGCTTGGCCCTATTTCTTTGAGAGGTAAAATATATCCATATGCCGTGAATTAGAACGTGAGGTAACAAATCCAAAGGAATGTTTCTGTAAATCTGAGCTAACAATGAATTCAGTTCTTTCCTGTGTTTGGCCTCAGTGCAAAACGGGGAGCTAAATATATGGTCCGGTCAAGATATGGAAAGCAGCGGCTTTTACCAAACTAAATAGCCATCCGTAATAAAAAAAAAGGAAAGTCTCAGAATATTTTTTTCTCTTGTCATACTGTTGGAAGTAGCGTAGAAACACTACATTCTGCAGAATGGCAAAGTGACAAAATGTTTCACCATCACAGTAGGGGCGTTTAGTTTAGTTTGATTGGATTAGGCTCTTAGAAGCTAAAATACGGAAAATAAAACACGCAAAGGTTAACGCGGGAATGGAAAATGGAAACACTCCTGATTTTGATTACCAGCGAAAAAAATGCAGAGAGACTGACCTGTGGAGGCCGAGATTTCAGCAGGACGGCTCTTCTTTCTGCCACGTTCTGCCACCAAGGTGATGGTGTAGAGCATACCAGGAGTGAGCTCCTTCAAGGTGTGGGTGGAAGAACCACCCGGAATCTCCTCCTCCACTCTCCGTCCATCGGCAGACACGAATACCAGACGATAGATGTCAATCTTGGCCACTGGTTTTCTCCAGATCAGCACCAGGGTGGTTTCAGTTGCCTCAGTCACCTCCAGATCCTTGGGGGCGTCAAGATCTGAGAAAATGCAAAAGTTAGGGGAAAAGAAAAAGATTCATTCACTGAGGTAAATGATGACTGGCTTAGTTTTATGGTTACAAGAGTATTTTTTGAGGCTTAGCACCAACTCTTGGGTTTTTACATGTTTTATTTCTTGTTTTGTGAGCAACACATTTGTTTGAAATATGCTGCCTGAAATCGTTTAAAGAAAAAAAAAAAAGCTCAATAAGCATGTCTTGATAAATTACCATCATTATAAAAGAAGTTGATTCAGTTGATTAGGAATGAAGTTCATTTGCTCTGGTGTAGGATGATATAGAAGATCTTACCTGTCAGAGCATTAGTTGTAGTTGGTAAGCTCTCTCGCTCATCCTTTATAGCTGTCACACCCATTCCATATTCTGTTCCAGGCCTGAGACCTGCAAAAGAATGTTGTTACAAAGGTTTTATCTTCAAAAGAAAAAAAGAAGTTCAGTTTTTCCAACCAAGTAAAAGGAAACAAAAATTCCTGGAAGTTCACTGTAACGTGCAATTAAAAGTCATTCAGTTTCCAAGTCTTTCATAACAAGTCAATTATTTTCACATATTCTATCACATAAGTTCTAATTTAATTGTCAGCCATTTAGATCTAGCTCAGTTTAATAGCATCAATGACAAGCTCACCATAGGACATCAAGGAAAATATTTGCAATCACACACTTTCGGCATTGAGAATGTTTTAACCCTCACTGATAAGGGTTTCCAGCCTAAATCCCACCATTTATTGCCCTTAATGCCATTATTAACTCCAACAGAGGTCACTGTGCAGAAGCCTTCCAGCATGAAATTACAGCTAGGGCTCAGGAAACTCATTATCAATAAAACTGCAAGCGTGACGGCAATTACAGATAATAACTGTGTCAAAGAGGAGTGTGTGTGTTTGTGTGTGTGTGTCTGTTTGTGTGTGTGCGTGTGTGCATGGGTAACATAAAGGGGGTATTAGCAGAATAGACTTACTGCCTTATTTACAGGGGACCTGTCCGCCCAAGGACAAAAGACAGAATCAGACAAAGAAGGACTCCATTGCCTGCTTTAAATATACATATGAATTTTTTTTTTCTGCCTCATGATAGCTAATCCTTCGCAAGCATGTTTAATGAATTAAAACTGCCTCAGACCACAACGTATAATAGGAGTGATGCTGAGATAAAAAAGGAAAAGATTTTTCTTATTTGACTAGGATTTTCACATTGAGTGGCATGGCAAGTGGCAAGTGTTATTGCATTTAAGGCTTGAATAAAAAAAAAAAAGTCCCTGAGGCGATTTTCAAGTAAAGCAGGGCTTTTTATGGCTTGAATAACATTTCACAGAATAAAAACAAAGGAGCCCCATTTGAAATCAGGAGCATTGAATTTTACATGGAAAATTTGGAAAAGACCCACAACTGCTCCGTCTGCTTTACTGGTGTGGAAAAAAGAGCTTTTTACATTCATTCGAACAAAGACTGTATAGATGCTCTTAACCCATTCAAAGTGAAACAGAACCTCTTTGAAAATGCAGTGCCAAAGCAGAACAATCTCACCTTAAAGTGCCAATGAGTTGTGATTTTAAAAGCATACAAAACTCTGAGATATACTGAATAATTCATTTGAAAGACTTCACTTCTAAAAGTATTGAGTGAAAGGGATTTCACTAACACAAGTGCTTACTGAAATCTACAGTGAATTCCCTGTACAAATAAATTTCAAATCTCATTTTCTTCTTTTTTACTCCTTATAGAAGGACTCAAGGTGTCAAATTAGAAGAGAGAAAGAAAATTGCATTTGAATAATACTCTGAGCCACTATTGTAATACCTTTATGATTTCTAGCAAGAGACCAAGGCTGTAAGAAAAGGGAACATTTGAGAGTTTCGGAACATGGCCAATCATTTAAATGCATATTTGACCCTCCTGGTAGGGTCTCATTTGTACTCCTGGGATACGTGTACCTGTGATCTTGGCCTGAGTTGTGTCTTCTGGCCCAGTGGGGAAGAGAAGCTCTCCGTGTTCTCCTCCAGATATTGGACCGTATTTGACACGATAATTGAGGACATTGGCTCTGCTGTTTCTCCACTCCAGTGTAATGCTTTCATCCGTCTGCTCTACTGCCTGCAGGTCCCTTGGGGCATCCAGGTCTGGAACACATCAGGACTAGTGTAAGGTCTAGAACATTTTACTGTATTCGTGTGTGGTTTTTTTTTTTACCTTTCAGCTGAATATACTGGCAAAAGGAGCAATCTCAGCATATAGCCTGCTTTCATTTTGTGTTATGTGTCATTTAGTCTTACCAGGATAACTGTATGACACATTTAGTACGCTGTAATATCTGTAAAAGTACAAATGATCAAATTGCACTTAAATATAGAACTACTAACAGATGGCATACACAGTATGTATGATATGTGAGAAACATATACCTAAACAGACGTTTCATTGTGCTTGCTGAGGCCTTATTTAGATATGTAATTATTAGTGATAACAATAAAAGAGCGTGCAGCAATCCCTTCTGAAACAATTAGCTTGGCTGGAAAAAAATCTAAACATACAAGCAAATGAACAAATGTAAAACCTGCAAGCTTGATTCTAATGAGACGTGACTGATCTCTTTTTCTATTTTTCACCTGTCATGAAGGTCTCATAAACAGGCACACTTGTCATCTCTCCCCTTTTGGCCATCAGAGACACTTCATACTCTGTGTCAGGGTAGAGGTTGTCAATGTGGTACTGGGTATCAGTAGAGGACAGGTCCACCATGTTCCTGTCAGAAGAGTCAGAGCTGGGGCCATAAGACACAGACACTCCATCCACTTGAGCCACAGGGTGGAACCAGGTGACAAGGGCTGAGGTGTCAGTTACATCACGCACATCCACCTGACTGGGAGCATCAATCACTGAAGAGAAGAGAAGAGAAGAGAAGAGAAGAGAAGAGAAGAGAAGAGGTGTGAGGTAAAGAGTGAGGTAATTTTGTATGAGAACATATGATAATAATATAGTTATACTACTGACATTATAGTTTACACATGAGAATAACTTCCTTTGAGTATTATAGAGTGTGTATGTATAAGATCACTGGATATGATTATTTGTGATATTCTTAGATCACTCATTCGGGAAGGTGATTCCGTAAGGAGTAAAAATTGGTTTGTCGTTCGTAGCAAAATGTTGAGGGGCCACCCTTCTGCTAGTCGCAGATAAAAACACAAAATCAGCATGCAGAACTTAGAGCCGATTTGTCTGTGCGTCAAGCTCCAGTTGGTGTAGTTATCTCACTGGTCTGATGTCTACTCATGTTTCAGAGTAGTGCTTTCCTTATAGAAATAAAGTAAGAGATTTCACTTCGTTCCATTAGTGGCCCGCCCCCACCACCTCACTTAATGCAAATCCTATGTGGCACACGTTTCCATAATGGAAGGAATATGGAAAGCTTGCTGAGAAATATGTCCCAGAATTCTGTCGTGCAGCTGGGTTGAGCATCAACATGTCTTGCCGATTTGTGGTGTTCGTGCAGCTGTGTTAGACATCAGTGGGTCTTGCTGTCCAGGTTTGTGACGTTTGGTAGCTTAACGGTAAGAAACTGTTCCGGTAAGACTTTTTTTCTATGCAAATCCATGCTGTGTATTATAACGCAGACACAAATCATGGAAAAGGAAGGGGGTTGTTTTAAACGAGAAATGTTACATAGCTAATGACTTTTCCACATGTGGCTTTGTTTATTCTGGCATAACACTGGGAAATTCTCCAATCACAAATAAGAGGGATAGCCTGACCCAGCACCCGTTTGGGAAAATGTCATAAAAGCTCTTTTTCAAAACTTGGTATAAAAGAACATTTCTCACAATAATGAAAACTATTATATAAGAATCTCCATGGAAGAAGTCTGAGCTAGACTGCTGGGTCAAATATTCAGAGCTCATATTTCATATGAGAACTGTTTTTGCTAAGTAGCCTAATTGGACAGACTCATTGTGAAAGTCAGTGCTATAAGATGAAATCCTGAGTTGAGTGAACTGGTTGTTGTCTGGCAGCTTCAAGTTCAATATCTGCCTCATATTGATCTGTTTCTGCAAATGCTCTTGGCTTACATAAACCATTAAACTCAAAAACAACAGCCACGTGGATGTATAATTTCCACTAAATGTCCCTCATCCGTGACAGCTGTTTCATGCAGCTTTCAGTAATTAAAAAAGAGTTCAGTGGAGAAGTGTGAAATTACTATTTGTAATGAACAAGAGGGTGAATATACCTTTCAGTGTATCCTAGAAGAACAGAAAGAACTTTGGAAAGAAACTGAAAATGTCCAAAGTTAAAAGAATGTCAGAGCAATAAGCCATATACAGTTTCAGAGTGTTTTGGACTACTACACTTTTTTTAAAAGACAATATTTTTGTTGGAAGATCAAAGTAAAGACTGTATTTTATCATTTTGACAGAAAGGAACAACAGTAAAATCTATCATTTTAGTCAGAGGACAGGTTGTTCATTGCACTTTGCTTGACTGTGAAATCAATAGGCAAGTAAAAAATACATTTATTTTTAAAAACTCCACGTTTCACAATTTTGTCATGGCCAGGACAGAACAGCGCACCTTTAAAATAAACCAGTGACATTATCAGTGGAGCAGTATATTAGCATTTTTAATGTGTAAAAAAACAAAGAACTTAAAAACACTAGAGCCAGACTGGGCATTACTTGCATATGCTAATCACTGTCGACAGCTGCTTACTTGTAACAATGTTCTTGCTAGCTGGGGGTCCACGTGTGTTGTTCTTCACCACCTCCAGTTTGACCTCGTATTCTTGGCCAGGCCCCAGACCAGACTGCTCAAAGGTGGTCTCGGGTGGGGCAAGAGAATTCAGAATCTCTCCATTCTCCTCTTTCTGCATTCAGCAAATATTCAGGTTTAAAATCAGCTATTAGCTTGTAATTTCAAGCCAAAAATGACATGACTGCAAAAGTCATATTGTATTCTATATTGTGTTTTGACAGACATTGTAAGGATGTGTAAACTACATTGTGTAATTAATTTATTTGGTGTAAAATATGATATTTTAACAGGTAGTCTTGGTAAAGCTGCTTTGATTTAAAGATTACTCTATTATTTGAAACCAATGTATAGATTTTCTCATGCATTTGGCTATTTCATTTAGTTATATATGAAACAGAAAACAGTTACTTGAACAAAATCTTCACATTCTTCATATGAATAATCTGTGTTTTCAAACAACAGAAATCCAAAAGGAAGATAAATTAAACTTGGGGCTTCAAGTAAACCTGCGTGAAATACAGAGAGTCTTGAAAAATCTCTGGGAAGAACCACTTGGAACATTCAATGTACTTCATTTCGGATGAGTGTCTCACTTCAAAGTGAAGGGTTTGTTTGGCATGGCTGTCCTTAAGCTTAATGTGTGAGTGAAGCTGCCAAAATGGGGCTTGAGAGGGAGTGTGGGATGGTGGGTGGCGGGGGTGTCTGATTACATGATGTGACAGGGCTTTTTTTATTTTTTTTTATTTTGGAGGTTTGCTTAAGCCCTCAAAAAAAATTGCAATAAACAATGACTCTTCTGTACAGCATGGTCACCATAACAGTTGCTTGAAATGTCTTGAAGGGCACTTTTTTCCCCTTCTGTAAACCCAGATTTTGCAGTTTTTGCATATTGGCAAAGCTTGAAAAAATTTTCCACAAGACTTTCATTTGGTTTCCTTTAGTGGACAATTGCAGGCTAAAAGTAGCTGTTTTTTATATTATTCATGCTCCTTCTACCACACCAAAAATTACAATAATAATTGATTCTGGCAGCAAATCTCAACCAGCCCAAGTCTCAGTCCATATATAGGGAGTGTCTTATCTTGCTATACAGAGAGAATGAGCAGACTTACTGTGTTTCTGAAGATGAGGTTCCAACCATCAAAGGGGATGTCAAGTGGGTCCCACTGAACTTCCACTGCAGTCTCCCTGACTGATTTAAACTTCAGACCCTCAGGCTGAGGGAGGTCTACGAGAGAAGGTCAAGAGAAAATAACAATACTTAATATGAGATTTCTCAGACAAAGCTTGGCAGGCAGGCCTAGCACGAACCAATCCAAAGCTGTTCAACATAATTTTTCTATGTAAACGTGCAATATGAAAAAGAAACCGTTGGCCTAATATTAAAAAAAAAAGACTTACGTGTTGCTATCCGGGCACTAACGGGAACACTCATCTTATTGTTGAGGACAGCATAAACACTAATTAGATATTCTACACCAGGCTCCAGCTCTCTGATGGTGGCAGTTTTCTTCTCGCCGGACACCCGCATATCCATCTCCAGGCCACCGGGGGCAGTAGGCACATAGGTAATAAGATACTCTGTCACTACCATCTCGTTGACCCAACTCAGGTCAACTGATTCTGGTGTAACCTCAGTCACTTTCAGGTCCCTGGGTGGAGAGACTATGAGCACAGCAAACATAATAAAAAAAACGTTTGTTTATTAGACTATAAAGGATACACCAATACAGTGCTACAGCTTGAAATTCTACCGTGAAGGCGCTTGCCTACTCTTACATCAGAATTCTGGCTGAAAGTTGGAAATCAGGATGCCAGAAGTAATGTTTTCCCAGAACTTTTTACAGAACAGCGCCCAACATTTAATTTTGAAACTGACTAGCATACCTTTAGAGAGAGTGGAAAAAATACTATGACAGGAACTTACTCTCAGAGCAGTCTTCACCAGTGAAGCCCAAATCACAGATGCACATTCCATTCAAGCAGTGACCTTGGTCATTGCAGTTGTTTGGACAGGTCAGCACAGAGCAGTCCAGACCTGTGTAACCCTCAAAACAGACGCACTTTCCATCAACACAATAGCCACGGTCTAGGCAGTTGTTTGGGCATGTCTTCTCACTACAGTCTTCTCCTGCGAAACCTCGGTTGCACACACATTCTCCGTTTACACAACGACCACGGTTATGACAGTTGTTTGGACAGGTTAGCTCGCTGCAGTCTTTGCCTGTGTATCCAGTGTGACAAATACACTTGCCATCTACACATTCTCCACGTTTGTGACAGTCGTTGGGGCAGGTCTTGATGTTGCAGTCTTCACCTGTGTATCCTTGCTTACAAATGCATTTTCCGTTAACGCAGCGTCCACGGTTCAAGCAGTTGTTTGGGCAAGAGAGCTCTGAGCAGTCATCTCCTTGGTAACCTGCATCGCAAATGCATTCACCATTCACACACCGGCCTCGGTCATTACAGTTGTCTGGACAGGAAAGAGTTCCACAATCTTCGCCTTGGAACCCAGGATCACAGATGCATTTTCCATTGAAGCAGTGGCCTCTCTGATTGCAATCATTGGGGCATGTGAGCTTGGAGCAGTCTTCCCCACTGTAGCCAATGCTACAGACACACTGTCCATTCACACAGACACCTCGATTATTGCAGTTGCTTGGACATGTGAGTTCCCCACAGTCCTCTCCAGTAAAACCTTCATCACAGTAGCAAGTTCCATTGATGCAGCGACCACGATCGTAGCAGTCGTTGGGACAGATAAGTTCAGAGCAGTCAAAGCCTGTCCAGGGATCATCGCAAACACACTCTCCATCAACACAGCGCCCCCTGCCGAGGCAGTTGTTCAAGCAGTTTGTCTGGGAGCAGTCTTCACCAATGAAGCCCTCTGAGCAGACACAAGCTCCGTCAATGCACTCGCCATGCTCACCACAATCTACTGAGCACAGCTCAATCCCACAGTCCTCACCACCGAATCCTTCAAAGCAGACACACTTGCCATCAATGCAGCGGCCCTGGTCCTGACAGAAATTAGGGCATTCAGGTTCAGAGCAGTTGACTCCTTTCCAGCCAGGTTCGCAAACACAGCTGCAAGTCTCAGTGCTGTAGTTACCACGACCACTGCAATATGGCTTGGTTGTGATCTCACCTAAAAAACAAAGAAAATTGCTTAGAAGATGGTGCTTGATTGGCAACTAACTAACACATAGATATCAGGTTTCAAGGGAGAAACAGAAGCTGATGGTATGACTCCACAGACCTGGAGAGCATCCTACTCAAAATAATGTATAAAGTTACAAGAGGAAAGAGACATTGCTTGGATAATTCAAAGGGTAAAGTAAGGATCAAAGGATATAAAATTGATACCCGGTCACCTGGTCAAGATCAAAGGATGCAATACCATGCCCACACATCCCAGACCTCACCTGTAACCTGAGCTCCACAGCAACCTGCTCCACTGCCACACTGCTCCCGTAAATTTGACACCTCCGCCTCTAGCATCTCTAGTCGGTTGAGGAGATCCTTCAGGTCTGGCAAGTTGTCACAACCACAAGCTTGCTTTGGGATGTTAATCTTGTGAGTAAAGATGATCTGGTTTTCCCCATCCATTGTATGCTCTGTGTGTAGTTCTGAGGGATGAGATTTGGGCTTGAGCTCAGTTCCTCCAGGGGAATCAAGGTCCACCGAGCACAAAGATCCAGAAGGGACATTGATGTTGTAGACGTGGTTGAAGACCACCGGCTGGTCTGGTTGGGGGAGGGTTAAGTTCTCATTAGAAGGAGGCATCAGGGCTTCTCGCCGATGCCTTATTATTTTTTTCACAAGGCCAGCGCTGGAGAGATCAAACAGAATAGCCACAGCCATGCAGGCCAGGGGCAGACCTCGAATTGCCATTATGAGAAACTTTTATGAAGATTCCAATGATTTTGGGGTGGAGGGTAAGAAAGCAGCTGATCTGCGTAATGGGTGTAGCTCAAATCCTAGAATGAAAAATAAAGGAAACCATTTATTAGGGAACACGTTTGCTTTTAATTATGTGTTTTGACTTTGCTAACCAGACAAAAACCTCCTGCAAAACACACCAAAGAGTGTGCAAATGCAACACAACATCCGGTTATCACAGTTAACCCTGCACAGCCCACTGCCAGCAACAAAAGAGCAGCATGATTTGGTTACCACAGCCTATTTCAGCTGCCCACAGTTTAAGGTTGTACCAAGTATGACTTTTCCTCTTTTCATTTCCCCAAAGACCAGCTCTAAATATTAAAACCAAGGTCAGGATGCCTGACCTTCCTCTCAGAAGTTTAGTCTCTGACATTGTTTCTTGTGACAAGTTGTCCAAAACAGGCAACATCTGTCACTGGGGATGGACTTTTCTGAATGCCTCCTGGTCCATAGCCTAAACTGACAGATTAATAAGTACTATGGAAGGAAGACAATCTGTGCAGCTGTGGCCAGTACAGGTGTTTGGGGATTCCTGCTACTCACATATTGACAGATCAGCATTCTTTGAGAGCACGATAGATGATAAAACAATTTCATTTGGACACATAATTCTTTATCTATTGAATTTTTTTGAAAAAGGAAGTTTTGTTTTTGTAGGTCTCTGGACACAAGTTCTTTTTCTTCTTTTAAGAGCAATAGTTTGCTGAAACAGATTTAAGGGGAAATAATAACCACCAATAGTAACCAAACTTTTTCAGCCTTGTTCCTGTTCTTTAGAGTGTTAAATACAATGTTGTGGTCTGCCTACAACAGATTGTGAAAGGCAGTGTTAAACTAGAAAATTGAAAATTTAGAAATAAATGTAACATTATATGCCACTTTGTATGGAAAAACTGAGAAGATATATGCAGTTCTTTTAGCCATGACAGGTTCAGATACCACATTAGAATCATTCTATGTGGGCTTAACTGTATTCGGAAACTGCTAAATGCTGATACTTTTACCTTCCCAGTGATGATAAGCATTGATGTAGTATACAAAATGAATTGCCCCTAAAGGAAAAGGTATATATATAATGAAGTAATAAAATGTTAGACCTGGCACATAATTACACCAGTTTTTTTTGAGTAATTGGCTTTCAAATGTAAGTCTTTAACCTTATAAATATTACTAGTCTATCATCTCCAGAAGGCCTAATAACTTAAGCCCCACCACTGACACACTGAGTCCTTTAAAAATGCATTCTTTGTCACATTAATATATATCAAAAACAACTCCTTAGCTAGAATGTTGAACAGACTGACAGCTACAGCTAGCGAGGTCACCTGCAGGTAATTTGGTATAAGTATCTGTCCAGTGCACTGAAGCCTGGCTGACACGATTAGCAGAACTGACAGATGAGCCAGAGCGCATGGGCTCCAGTGGCTTCCCCCGCTGATTAGACACACACAGGGATGAATGCTTTTACGATGGATGCAGCACGGTAGCACAAACTGAGCTTACTCATGGGAGAGATCCGATCTGCACCTTCAAGGGTGTCAGTACCCACCCGCCTCCCCTCCCCTCCCCTCTCTGAGCCGTGCGCATTGCAAAAACCAAGGATTAAATCAACAAAATAGCCAGAAAATTGCTTTGAGTCACTACGAGGGTTTTAGTTCTGGCTGGGTGGCTGGCTTTTTCGCTTTGTAGGGGTTGGCTTGTCGCCACAAGAGGCAGAATAAAAAAAAAAGACGTTGTGAGAGACCAAACTACTGCTTTGTTCTTGCATTTCTAAGTATCCACAAACTTCTAGTGAAAGGCAGACTCATTTCATTGGACAAATAATTAAACACAACAAAAAGGGAAGAATATTCAAAAATCATTTTTAAAAAGTAAAAGATAAAAGAAAAAACTGCACTCTTTATCAAATAATTTATTGATATTTACAAGAGGAAAGTAAAAAAAGCAACGGCAGTAGTTTCTTTTCACTATGAGCAACAGCCAAAGCTCCTTTTTTGTATTGAGTTTAGGTTAGTATGCTAATTCAGCTGCTTACTGGCACTTTTCAGATGTATGAGACACAATGAGACCGCTGCTTGCTAATTCTCGCTCCTGTTTTAGCCATTGTTAGCATCCCAGTCTCTCACAAAACCAGTTGGCGGCCTAATGCCTCATGTGAGGGGAATTTCACTTTGGGGGAAAAAACCTGCTGGCACTCATTTAATGGCAAGCAACCTAAATTAATCCAGCATTGTATTGATTCTTAAATGCTGAGTAAAGTAACTGAATGCCCATATACCATAAAAATGCGTGTCTGACTCACTCATAAAATCTGAAACAGCTGCATAAAGGTTAATTAGAGGCAAATTCTGTTCAAGGTTTTCATGAGCAATAACCAATCTGTTAAAATAGCAGGGGGGAGGATGTTTATGGGTAAACATAATAAAATGTGTATATGAATCAGGCATGAAATGTGTAACGGTTATTGCAATATTTTCTGAATCCACAGATTATGCAGGGTCTTTGAAGATGACATAGAGAGACTACCACAATTTTAAAGAGTCCACACCACAACAGAAAACAGTTTCCTGTTTAATGATACTTGTTCAAAGCACTAGGGCGGATACTGAATGAGTGACTGATTAAAAGATATCACAAGCATCGTTGTAACCTAATATACAGACATGGGGACATTAAAGGACAAGCAATAAGCTGACTGAAAGACTTCGTCATTCAGAGACAAGTACAAACATGTTAGTGCAGGACAGAAAAGATCTGTGTTATTTTGAGTCTTTGAATGAATCGCCCTTCCCTTCAGTCCTGGCCACGCCTGTCATTGAAAAGTAACCCATCATTTTATGATTGCTACAGTAAAAAACAAACAAAGACAGAAAGAAAGAAAGAAAGAAAGAAAACCTAACAGTTTCATAATATCTTGATGAACACAGGAAAGTTTCTCCTCTCATAGTCTTCCTCATAGTTAAACACAGCAGCGTCATTCTACATTTGAATGAAAGTACTTCCATGGAAAGACTCTTTTCTTAAAGCTGTTATCGTTGGGAGAAGTATGGTAAATTAATTTTTTTGAGGGGGGTGGGGGGGGTCCTATGATTGCTTTGCCAGGTCACCTGCATCTGTTTCCCTGCTTTTTCTCGAGACATGTTGAGTTTTTGAATTTGTTCTGGATGTCTGTGGCGTTAGATTGATTATGAGGCTTTCCGCTTTCAGATGATTTCATACCTCAGACGTGGGATACTGGCTTCTGAATCTTGAGCCAGACACAACACTGAAACTCTATCCACATAATTTCTATTCATCTAAAAAATACAAATCATAAAACACACTGGGATTTTGTAGCTGTTTACAATACTAGAAAGCAGTGTCTCTACCCTGAAGCATGTTTTAGCATTTTAATCATTTCCAGGTGCCACACGGGACATAAAATTGGTAGAATAAATGGAGCAGTGTAGGGGTCAAAGAGATTTAATGCTGTATTTATTCCCCTACTAAAAATAAAAAGTACATGACAATATAAACAATAAAACAAAGTATATATATATATAATCACGAGGTGTCAATAGTTTTCAAAATATATTCAAGATATTTACATTCCCTCTCTCTTACCATTTGCTATGGCTCTCTTCAGCAGCCAATCTCTCTCTCTCTCTCTCTCTCTCTCTCTCTCTGTATTTCTTCCTTTCTTCTCATTTCTATGAAATTGTCAGGCTTGCTTAGGTTTGTAGGTCAGCCATGACAAAAAAAAATGCTAGCCTTCCTTGGGACACACTTTCAATCTGGGTCGAGTGGGACTGCAGACTGAACTCCTATTGTCTGGGGAGACTTCATTCACCTTGAGAGGTAGCATGTAAATGTAGTGGCAGTTACAGTAATATCAGAAAAGTGAGTCAATGACATAGAAATGTTTTCGCTCAAAGCTCCTATATACTGAAAATATACCTCCTTGTCAAGAAGAAACCAGCATTATTAAGGAAAAGATGGAAAGATAATGGGAGACATAAGCAAGAGTACTTTTTTTTTAATTGAGTCTGTCTTGACGAATTTCTGAACATAGGCAATCTCCTGTCCGGTTTTCAATATTAACGTTTGATGATATAGTGATATATCATGATTAGGTGTTGGTCAGAGAGGAGAATCTACTTATCTTTTTCTCTGATGTTGGTCGGTATTGATCTGTGACCCTCGAAGGTCAGAGTGAAAGAGATAGAGAGTTACTGAAGCCAGCTGTATGACTGCAACTTATAATCATCAAGCATAGAGATGGATTTTCAGCACAGCTCATAACAAATTCAGGTGGTGAGTCCAAAGATCGATTGAATGGTGTGCTGCACTTGCCAATGTTATTGGTTCATAAATGGATTTCTGAGTTATCACCTCCACTAGAAATACACAATGAAAGAAGACACAATTCTTGTCCCGACATGCTCTTATGTCTCTCTCTCTCTCTCTCTCTCTCTCTCTCTCTCTCTCTCTCTCTCTCTCTCTCTCTCTTTCTTTCTTTCTTTGTTATTTTCCAGCACAGTTTCTACCTTTCTTATACCCATCATTAATTATGTTGTCTTACCTATCAGTTTAAGAGACCCTGAACATTTCAAACTCCCAACTAATGTGACAATAACAGGCAATGGGCTACATCTTGCTTGTCTATTTGCTTTGGTCTTCCTCCACTATAAAGACTGGACTGGATTGGGTTCAGAAATCACATTTAAACAAATGTTGAACAAACATTCAAACACCTTTACACACACACACACACACACACACAAAATGTCGAGGAAACTCAAAAGCGTCTCAAATGCCATACATAATAATTCTTGAGCTGAGTGATCTTTTCTGGCATTTTCCACTGTCAATGAAATTGCAAATGTATAATGAGAAAATTTTACCTTACAACCACTGCTATTGGTTTATCATTTTAATATTAAGCCATGCAATAACTCTCTTTATCACTATGAAGTATTTCTTTGTGATTATGAAGTAATTACTTATAAACCAAATGAGTTCTCACAGAGAGAGGTCAAAAATTCACCTTTTTTTTTTCAGTTGAAGAAAAGCGCCTTTAATCTAATTTGAAAGCAGGACGACGCAAAGACTTCAGAATTTTTCATACCCTAGATCGATTTCTCTGCCCAAGGTTGTATTTTTTTCCTTTCTACATAATAAGAGTCACAACATTTCACGTAGGTTGATGACTGAAATTCAGGGATTCTTTTTTTTTTCTTCAGGACGAAAACAGTGAGTTTCTTGGCAGTTATGGCCCATTTGCGAGCCATCAGTGAGTCAGGAGGATAAGATGGTGTTGATAGTTGGGGGGGTACGGGACATGGAAGAGGGGGAGGTTGGTGTGTTTGAGGCTGATAACGCAGACTGGAGAGTTTGACATTCCTCTGATAACAGCTTTCACGCAGATTTAAACAGACGTAGCTAAACTGACATTGAACTCTTATCATACAGCTGAAGGTGAACTGGAAGTGCACATTGTAACTGTAATATCTGAGGCTTCCTATGTGCTGAAGTGATTCTAATGACCTTGTATTTACAACATACCCATGTATGTAAATTCATTGTAACTTCAGTGTAAACTGTAAATGGATACATTTTGTTTTTAGGGAAAGCTCATGTAAGTCAGGCCAGTTTTTATTCATTCTTTAATGATACATTTGTCAAATTTCTCTCACATGTTTTTATGTGTGCACTTTAGTCACTCTTGCTGTGAATGGAGAGACTACTTAGAGGGAGAGAAATGGATGGAGTAATTTTTACAACTTGGAGTTCCATTTTAGTTTCTAAGCACCAGTGGCTGGTCATTTATTAGTCTAACCTCTGCTGCAAACCAGAATAGCACCATCATGTGTTAACCTTTACAGCATGCCTAACCCACACTTGCTTAAAGTCAGAATAAACCCACTCTCCAGCCCTCACTAACCTTGCCTCTGACGTACGTTCACAGCTTGGTGCAAAGCATATAAAAGTCCAACAACAATATGAGTTTTTCATCAGACGATGTGGCATTTGCCACAGTAACGTTCCACTGAAAACAGTGAACAAGGGAGAAAAGATGGAACTTTTTTATGGTCTAATTTTCCCACAGCCACAGGGCAAAGAAGAGTCAATTAAGAACATTCTGTAATACATATTTCATTTTTCATAATTCCTTTGGTCACCTCTCTGGTGGACATGTCTAAAATACATAGACATAATATGTGGCAAATGATTAGAAATGCGTTAAGCTTTCAGGAAATTTCCCAGACATCAGGAAGTCACTCCTCAACAGTCTCGAAAGATCTCGCTCTCTACGGCCAAAGCGATGATATATTGACTGCTCCTTCCTGTTCTGAAACTGTTTTAGACTGCGGTTGTCTGTCTGTATAGCCAAAGCAACCGACTATTTTGTAAATCAGAAGCTTTACTTTTGTTCTTTTGAAGGGCAGATCAGAAGAGGTTTATGGAGTATGTAGCTTTTGGTGTAGCCTGGTTGAAATCCAGTGCGGTAGCAGTAAATCTACCAGCTACAGCACATTCTCTGTCCTTGGTCCTAGTTCCAGTTCTCCACAGTGATTATGTTCGATGAGTATTCCCAAAAAAAGACCAAAGATTCATCAACACTGGTCGGTGCACTTAAGAAGAGCAAAAAGGGGAAAGAAAGAGCACAAAAAAAACTAATTCAAGAACCACACACAAGAAATGTTTTATAAATACATGTGGCCAAAGAAATGTAAAATACTGATTGCTTTTCCATAGATCATTGTCTTTAGCTTTGTCAGTTTTTGTTTGTTGCTCACATAGTGAATCAAACCACAGACACAATAAGCATGCATTTTCACTAACCTCACAAAATCACTGACCTTTTTTTTTTTTTTTTTTTAACAGAAATGTATGTGTGTTCTAGTTTCGTTAACAATATAACAGCGGCAGATTCTTTTTATGCAACATTTGACACATATATCAGCGTGTGTGTCCATACTGTGGATACACAATGCCGAATCCAACTAGGCAGCTGTCCAAAACCAAACACCTGGACCTACTGGACATGTGCTTAAGATTTAGTTCAAAGTCAAAAGCCACAGAACGACTCATCGTTGTGGGAGAAAAATAAAGCGAAGACAAAAAAGAAAGAGGACGTTAACAAAGTATTAGGACAAACAAAAGCAAAACAAGACAAGTGAAAATGAAAGAGTTACTTGGGGCAATTCTATAATCCACCATAAATTTAGTAAGAGGGTGCTTTTGATAGATTGATTTATCTTTTCACAAGATACAACAAAGACTGCGATAAAGCAATTTTACATGCCTATGATAATTAGGAGCAGGAAAATGTAAAAGTTTTAAGGGTTGTTCAAGGACATCATGAAAAAAGACCATTGTGAACAAGTCTGAAAAAATGTGAAAAATGTTATGTCTTTCCAAAAACGTATGGACCAGCACTAGTTTATGACCTCCATCCTGTCAGGAAAACGTTAAAAAAAAAAAAAAAAAAAAAAAGGTTTTCCCAACATGGAAACACCAGAAGGAATGTTGGCCATGTCCACTAGGGAGACATCTGTTTCATTTTGTCTGCAGGCAAAAGGCTGAAAAAGTGTGTCGTGTCTGACTCTGGGTTCAGGCACATGTGTGAGTCAAGTGACCTCTTACACTGAAGGGCAGAGATTTAATAGGCGGAGGTCTTTCCGAGCATATTTCCATTTAAAATATCCACTGCCCTCAAAAGACCTTTCCTTGTCCCAGTAATAGAATAGCCCATACATTTCCTAATGTGGGATTGGTGGTGGACTCCCAGTAACACTTCTGGTCTGGCTGGAGCAGCTTCTCTTTTGGCTGGCATCAATGGGGATGCTAAATGCACAAAGGACCCGCTTAGGCTTCGTTGGCTCGTTGCTAGCCCACTTACATTAGCATCAGGGAGACATTAAAAACCATCTGGGACTGTTACTGAACCATCTCACACACACACACACACACACGCACACACACACACACACACACATTGGATTCTTTTGAGGGAAATCTGTGTTGCCTGGTAGTCACTAATCATTTGGGATATTTTTTATAGCCAAATGGTTAGAGTGGCAAGAGGGAGAAAAGAGTTTTCATTATATTTGTTCTTTTTTTTTATCCACCTGAAATGTAACAAAAAGATACAACAGGACTAAGGGCTACATGGCTAGAGAGGGTGATGAAGCTATTTTTGTTTTTTTTTAACACGATCTGATGAAAGATTTCCATAAAATGATAGATTTTCCCCATTCTTGAACAGAAACAACACATCATTATCTCAAAGTTACTAATATAATCCTGTTAAAAATCAAAAGAATTAGTCAAAGTTACACATATGCAACCATGTTAAAGCCTTATACTGCAGCCAGGCCATAAATATCAAATGTAATGCTGATCTGTGTGCCATACTAATTACTGAGCAATGGACAGGCAGGGAATGATTAAGCATTATGGTTGTACATGATGAGTTTGTGTGTATGTGTGTATGTGTGTGTGTGTGTGTGTGTGTGTGTGTGTGTCTGTGTGTGCACGTGTGTGTGTGTGTGTGTGTGTGTGTGTGTGGGGGGGGGGGGGGGGGGGTGTGCGTGCGTGTGTGTTCATGTGCACGCGTATGTGTGTTTGAGAGCGAGAGAGAGAGAGAGAGCAAGAGGTGGAGCGGGACAGAGAGAGAGAGAGAGAGAGAGAGAGAAAGAGAAAAGAAATACAGGCAGATTGAGCTTCACTCCTGTGGTAGTATGCTTTCTTTACATTTGTCTCTCTCCACCGACAAAACAGCTGTTCCCCAGTACTCTTTTAAAAAGAACACATATTCCAAAATGACCACAATCTCTATGGGGTCCCGCAGACACAGACGGGCAAAGAACCTCACCAAAAGCAATGAGCCAAGCCAGGATCACCCACTTAGAGCAAACAGCTGTTCAAACAATGGCCAGTTTCCCACTCATCCCTTTTTCTTAGTGACATTGATGATGACTGCTGCCACATAGCAATAGCATCATACAACATTTACTCACTATGTGTAAGCAGTAAACATGACTCACTGGCACCAAAAGCTCAAACACATCACTATTGATGAAGACTGAAGTGTTTCAAACAATGGATAAATACCAAAATGTCAGATTTATGATATTTTATGAAGTGTCTTTAAACATGTTATTGCGTTCTGCTGTCACCTTTCAAACATTAACATCACTGACAACAAAAAATCTTGAGCATATGCATCTGGTGTTGATAAATGATCTGTCATTCCAAAAAAAATGACAGTCATTATTTTCAGGTAATATCCAGCTTCTTTAATTTTGCAGTTGTCATCAATCATAATCAACTATACATTTCCAATTTTTGGAAATGCTCAGAGGAGAGGAGAGGAGAAGAGAAGAGAAGAGAAGAGAAGAGAAGAGAAGAGAAGAGAAGAGAAGAGAAGAGAAGAGAAGAGAAGAGAAGAGAAGAGTAGAGAAGAAATACCCCTCCAACCTGGAACCAGGGTATCCTGAGGGGCTCTATCACAGATACCCAGCTAAAACACACCCCTATATACACTCCAACCCAAAACCATAAAACCCCTTTTCTCCAAACTCCTAAACAAGAGTGTTCCAAAACCTCCAAACCACTGTCAGCAGTTCAAGAGAATTGTCTCAGGTATTTCACAAATCCCAAAAAAATCATATTGCCAAAATCATATTGGAAAAAAGAAAGGCGTTCACCTTCAACCCTTCTAGTTATTTGTGAGGCAATTTCTCCAAACACCAAACACTTCACAGACTGTTTGTAATTCAGCTACCACTTTCTTTGTGCAGTGCTGGAGGATGTAACACATTAGGATTCAATCAGCAAAGCTGGACAATGTTTTACACTCAGAGCCAGGAAAGAGAGAGAGAGAGAGGGAGAGAGAGAGAGAGAGAGAGAGAGAGAGAGAGAGAGGGAGAGAGAGAGAGGGAGAGAGAGAGAGAGAGAGGGAGAGAGAGAGAGGGAGAGAGAGAGGGAGAGAGAGACAGACAGACAGACAGAGACAGAGAGTGGCTGCTGAAGAGAGGAATTGCAAATGGATGAGAGTGAGACTGAACATTAATGATGACCAGCTGCTGCTCTCCCAGGCTGGTGAACCATGAACATAGGTGGAGATATTCTGGCAGGTAAGTCACACACAAGCGCAGACATACACTCTCACACACACACACATACACATACACACTCATACACACACATAATGCCGGCAGCGACCGATTAAGCACCTTTCACGAGTAGAATTACAGCACAATACATCAAGAAACAATATCATCTTTCTTTCTTTCTTTCTTTCTTTCTTTCTTTCTTTCTTTCTTTCTTTCTGTCTGTCTGTCTTTCTTTCTTTCCTTCTGTTCAGCACTGTCAGCAAAGCTTAATAATTGCACAGCAGCAGAAAAAAATGTGAACAACTTCCCTCATAAACCATAATGAGCAGCCTAAAGCAAGTCATAATAGCGCTCACCGCAGTCGCTTCACAAGTCTTTGGCTGGGTGACAGACAATATTGAACAAATCCTATTTGATCATTTTCATGACTTACTATAGCCAATTAAAGCATCCTGTACCCCACACATCCTGTCACGTTAACAGAAACACTAAGGACTGAAGTCTTTCAGAGAGAGAGGGAAAAAAAAGATTCACTTCATTCATTCATTCTTTCCCAGAGATATTTCAGTTTATTGAAAACAATGTAAACTTTAAATTGTCCAGTAAATTCAACAACTTCACTAGCTACAGATTAAATGAAAATTGTAAGCATATGTTAATTCAACACATTTATATTACATTAGTTCTTACAGGTTAATATTTGATCAAAAGTGCTGAAGCTTACCTTTAGTTAATTGAACAATTTCTTCTGTGTGAAAAACCTAGAGTTGAAGCTGAAAATGGGCAAATATACCACCATCTGAAAGAATGGACACAAAAAACCCTGTCCCTCTACCTGAAGCCTTACTGATTTTCTCAAATTTTGCTCCTTTTAGAGGGATGACAGTCGTGTCATTTCTCTCTGTCTCACCTCTCAATCTGTGTGTTCCATGCAGCCAGAGAGCTGTAGCCACACAGAGAGGGTAGCGAGTGAAAGAAAGAGGGAGCGAGTGAGTGAAAGAAAAAGAGAGAGGGAGGGTGAATCCCCTTTCTCTTAAACTCTAGACACTTTGTGGTCAGACACCCCCCCCCTCCTCCTCCCAGCCTCGCTCCCACCTACTTTTCTTATATACCCCCCCCTTCCTCCCCCCCCCCCCCCCCCCTCTCTCTCTCTCTCTCTCTCTCTCTCTCTCTTGCGCTCTCACTCTGACTGGAAGCTGAAATGGGATGCCTCAAGGCTGAGAGAGAGAAAGAGAGAGATAGAGAGAGAGAGAGGGAAAGAGAGAGAGAGAGAGAGAGACAGACAGACAGAGAGAGAGAGAGAGAGAGGGAGAGAAAGAGAGAGAGAGAGAGGAGGGGGCAGTAAGTGAGTGAAAGAGAGAGAAGAGCAACCATTAGCTATAAAGTAGAGCAGCCAGTGGAATGGAGTGAAGGAGCAATTGAACACTGCATGAACATACATTTTAGATGAGTGTAAACAAGACCAAAGCAAAATGACCTTGTCTCTGTTTTTTTGTGATAGAAACGACATGGCTAGTGACTGTCAGTTACGTTTAGAGTTCAGAAATAAGCTGTAGGAAATATAGTGGACTTTCTTTAAATACTAACTTGTTTTGTTATTGACTTTCTGTGGTCCGTTGAGATTCACTTCTCATGCAAACCCTTGAGTAGCGTATTTGTATCTACTTCTGTTACCCAGAATTCATAGCTCAAGGAGCAGGGGATCCCCCAGGCGTGCCGCAGGTAGAGCGGAACGCAGAATTGTGAAATGATTCCAGCTGCGATTACACTAAATGCGGTCCCAAATCATTAGCATAAATAGAAGCCCTACTACAAATAAACATCAGCCAAGACCAGAACCTTCCCAGAGCTCCTAGTCTCTCAAACACCTTCATAAGAAAGAAAGAAAGAAAGAAAGAAAGAGGGGGGGAGGGAGAGAGAGAGAGAGAGAGAGAGGGCAAAAGAAGAAAAAGCAAAAGATTACTCACAAGAGCTAGTCATTAAGACATAGGTGATACTCATTAAGTCTAAAACTGACCTCTTCCACCCCTAAATGTATGTGCATGTGTGTGTCTGTCTATGTGTCTAGGGATTGTTCCGGGGCATGGGGGTGGGGGGGTGGGGGGGGTGGGGGGGGGGGGGGGGGGGGTCTGCAAAGGAACTGGAGATGATGATAGTACCAATCGAACTCCCTTGGGTAGAATCAAGAATCCTTTTTTGACAATAAAAGAGAGAAAAAAAAAATCGCCAACCCCTCTTCCACTCCCCCCAGTTCACATCCAATATATCATGAATTGGTAATGGGGGATGATGTGGGAATATAATCTAGGTCTTATCTCAGAGATGTGAGATGCTACATTTTAAATCAAGTACTGACCCTGATTGAATTCAAACTCTATCACTGGGGGAGGGGGACAGCATTAGGGCTCTTTTTTTTTTTTTTTTTTTTTTACTTTCTTCTGAGAAAATGCAACTGCTGCAAAACCAAAAGCAGAAGTATATAATCTTTCATGCTATGAATCAAGCTTAGATAAGCATCGCTGAGGCAGTGTGGCTCTAGATGTGAATGTGTGTGTGTGTGTGTGTGTGTGTGTGTGCTTGTAGAGAAATAACATAAAAACACAATCCACACTATGTGTCCTATAACACATAGCACCACTATACTTTAAACCAATATGTGGAGGAAAAGAACTCAGAAAAGCTATAAAGCCATTTTCTCAACATGTTGCATTAAAAAGTGGTTGAGAATGACTGCAGTAACTAATTAGGAGTGATAGAATAGGGTCTATGTATAGCATAAAATGTAAATGAGGTTCTCTAAACATGGAGAGAGAGAGAGAGAGAGAGAGAGAGAGAGAGAGAGAGACGCAGGGTCCCCTCCCTCCTGTCTTCATGGGAACACATAGCATACCTCTCCATCTGTTCCTCCTCTCACCTCTCTTTCTTTCTCACTCTTTCTTCTTTTCAGTCTCTCTCCTCTCTCTTGCTTTCTGTTTTCACCCTTTTGCATACATACTCTTCACAACAGGAACGCCTGAACTCTCTCTCTCTCTCTCTCTCTCTCACCCTCTTTGTCTACCTCTCCTTGATTCTGATAAGAGAAATGCACTCTCTCTTCCTCTTTCTCACCTTATCTCTCTCACTTTGCTACTCTGAATCACACAGGTTCACTGGGAATTGCAGCAGGAGATGGCTCACTGTGTTTATCAAGCTCTTCCTAGCGACCGCCAGTGGTAAGAGAAAAAAAGTATTGTACAGGTTTTGATTTCCCAGTTGACATCAATGTGTGCATCCTTTGCTGTCATCCAATTTCACAAAGTCGAAACCAGACACTTGCTTAAGGGAGTCAATTTTCTTCCCTTTGGTACAGAAAGACATGCTCTTGCTCTAACCATCAACATTTGCAGTGAAAAAAGGGAATTTACATGTTAGAGTCTTTTTTTTTTTTTAAGCAGCTCTCCACAACTGCAAAACGTTCTTAATATTATGTCAAATGTCAAGGGTATTCTTATATTGCTGCAGGGGGGAGATATTGATAGGTAATAAATAAATAAATAAATATTTTCACAGTGCAGTCAGACAGGATACCTAAGGGATATACAATACATGTCTTTTGTTTTCTGAGCAAATCATAAAAAAAAAAAAAACGTGACCCACCTAATGTTGTAGCATAATAACGGCATTCTTATTGTTTACAGAACATATTTTCATTCGTTTATTTTCATTACATTTGTAACTAAAAGTCTGTTGGCTGAGGTGATCATTATTTTACCTCAGAGATTTTTTTTTTTTCTGAAAAAGCCTTTTTCCACACTTCTCTTCTTCCAGGGAGTAATTGGTGGCAGTCAACTTGAAGAAAGAGGACAAGAACTCCATGGGAAGTCAGGCACTTTCTGTCACTGGCTGCAAGATCTAATTATATGCTGGAGGGCCCCTGCAGCACTCAGACTAAGTGTCAAAGAGGACAGATATAAGAGATGGAAAGATGGAGGGATGGTATCGCTCCATGCAGAGAACGAATGACCAGAAGGGAGCTGTTTATCTCATTAAAAATGAATTCACAGGTAATATTGGCACTTGGTCTTCTTTCTCTCTCTCTCTCCCTCTCTCTCTCTCTCTCTCTTTCTCTCTCTCTCTCCATCATCCATTATGCAGGACGTAGACAGACGAGTGTGGGTTAACCCAAGGAAGGTCACTTGTCCAGTCTGGCTGCACGAAAACGATCAAACCTCTCTTTTCTTTAGCTACAAAGAAATGACTACATTAATAGCAGACACGAGCAGAAGTGCATAGGCTAAATGCAAGTTGCCAACAGGAAATACATAAATAAATGAATGAACCAAACCTGTCTGCCTCCAATAAGGTAAACAAAGGGGGAAAACAGTCTATTAAGCTATGTACATTATTAATAAAGTAGGGCTGGGTGTTAAAAAAAAAAAAAAAATTACAGGGCAGACTTTGCAGATTTATACATTAGTCCTGCGCAGACTAGACAATGACAGCTCATCATTTTTCTTTGAGAAATAAGATAACTCTGTTAATGGATTGTACATCTTAGTAAATCAATAATGCTAGGGAAAGAAGGTGCAGTTAAGTGAAGAATTTAAGATGTTGGAGCCATCTCTTAAAGACAAGGATGCAGTTAGGCAGATAAAATGTTGTTTAGGACCACACACATCCACGTCTATTTGCGCAGTTCTATAAAAACCCTTGTAAATTTTCTCTGACACAAAGGCTGGAGATTAACACTTAATAGTGGCAGCCCAAAAGCTTTTCAGATGGCGAATGCCTTTATGCTCGTGCATTGGTTACAGATCTTTACAGGTTTGTGGCGACTTCTTTTGTGAGATGTAACGACACCTTCTAACCACTTTAAAGTTACCTGACTGACTGAAAAGTGGAAAGATTACACCAAGTAACCAGGACAGAAAACAAGAGAGAGCTGAGTTCACTAACACCATCATCTCCAAGACTACCAGTTACAAACACCCCCAACAGCCTTAAACTTTCATTGACCTGATCTAATCCTGCAGGAACAAAGTGCTGTTTGTTTGTCACATTGATGGTATTGCTGAAGAAACTTTACGGTCTTTAAGCACCTCTTTTTTCTTCTACATACAAACCTCCATCCAACACCTGTCCGTTGGGACTATAGGTTGTTTCGCTTAAACTTTTATTGGCCATCACCTTGAGATTATATGAGGAGTAGAGGATATTTTCTTTATTGTATATCATTCATGAGGCCCAAATATTCATAAAAGCCAAGAACAATAATCTGTCCGAGGGGACGATGTATTTTTGCATACACGTATGATCTATTGTGCGTAAAAAAAAAAAAAAAACATCATTTCATCAGATTTGCTCACTGTTCTCCTCATCATTCCTGCTGTCTCGAGGATCGTAAAGTTAAAAGAGAGAACTTTCCACTGCTGCATTTTTTTTTTCTCTTTTCTTTCGGGGGTTGGGGGGCGTTTAGAGAGGAAATTAAAATATGTAGAAGAAACTGTCTAATTCTTCTGCAGTGCTGTATGTTTTTGTTAAGGTGAGATATGAGGCATTTTTCAGCACATGGGGCAAGGTTGTAGTATATTTCTTTAAAACAAACAGAGGCTGGTCTTAACATACAAAGACAAATAAATAGTTTCCTCATGGCTAGCTTACAACAATTGGCCCACAGTAAATGGAAAGGGCCTATAGGGGAACAGATTGCACTGCTGAATAAGAACTTTATTGGGGGGTGGAAGGGTCAAATAACTGTCAGTTGTAGCTTTTCAGCTCTGGTTTAGAGGACCTAATGGCTGAGATGTTTCTTACTACATCAAAATTTTATTTGTGGGCATATATCAACAGATTAGCAACTATTTTGTATATTCATAGGAGATCTGTTGTGAATGGTTTAACTTTATACACCACACAAAAGGTTAAATCAATGCAGTTGATAAAAGATATGAGGAAACAGTAAAGAGTTGCTATGGAAGAAGGAATGGAGTGTCATTCCTTTTTTCAAATCATTGAAGCTTTGCTTTCTTTGGAGTCTTACGCTGTCCTGTTGTTCAGTTATTGTTCTGATAATGGCCAGCTTCATACCCTAGACCACAAATGGCTTGGAGTTTGGTCATTGAGACATTCTGGATAACAAAGAATGATATAAACGAACACCTGCTGGTGAGAGAAGCTATTGGGGGAATGCCACACATGAGGTCAAGACACGAGATCGGAAGGAGAGAAGACCTCCTCTGGGACAGAATGACCTCTGCGACCTGGGACCTGACCTTGGTTAAAGCTCACTTCACTGGCAGCTACAGAATTTCAAAAATCTTGTCAGCAGGATGAGGGAGCGCTTGCGAATCATGCGTGTCGACTGTATCTCAGGGGAAAGCAAACTCATTTGGAGGTTTAATCCAGAATTCAGAAACGATTGCAAGCGGGGATGGAGTCTGTTCAGACATGAACCAAGAACTGATGGTTAATTTCATTCTATTTCTTGTAATTTGAATGAAAAAAAAGCGACAATCCACTGCATATCCAGCATCTCGAATACATATATAGTGATGGAATGACTACACACTGTTTTCAGATAGATCACAACCATAAAGATGGTATATAATCTACACTATATTCCAATATAACATGTAATGCATACTGATCAAGTCTTACAGACAGAGGCACTCCTCCGTGATATGTATTACCTTACAAATATCCTTGGTATGGCGAATCTCTCTTTTCGGAAAGTAGGCACACTGCATTTTCAGGCAGATCAAACTTTTTGTTGTTTTTCTTAGCTTTGTTAGTGATTGATGTAGAGACCTCTTCACATTGGGTGAAATTTCACTTTTCTCTCCCTTGTCTCCTCTTTTCTTTCCAGCCACATCAGTCATTCCGCCTCCTGTCTTTCTCAGAGCTCTGATTAAAAGCACTGTTGACATCAAGCGCGACACACCACCCCACACCCCGTAACCTGTGTTGCACATACCATCAATACACACACATTAAGTACATCATCACTCTCCACATGTGGCTTTCATCATTTGTATAAAGGACAAGTCTCTCATGCCCGCATCTGCCGCTTTGACGTTTCCATTACGGCGGGGATGGAACGGTTCATCAGTTGAAGCTTGTGACGTTTTTTGTTTTTTTTTTTCTATCTTTTTCTTTTTACTCCACTGGTAAGCCATTTGTGTCGTCTCTCTGAAGATTCAGGATATGTTCTCCAAAAAAAATCAGGGTATCAGCCGCTCCTGAGAAAGAAGCTTTGGTTATGACGATGATGAGGATGATGGTAATGATTCGTATTCTTTGTTGTTATTGTTAATCGCAGCGATGATGAAAATGACAGCGACAATGAAGACAATGACAACGACAGTGATGATGATGATGATGATGATGATGATGACGATGATGATGATAGCTAAAATGACAATGATTTTCTTTTTTGTTGATCCTCTTATGATTAACCATCATCATACATATTGGTATAAACCATTACAATTACAGCCAAAATTGTTTTAACCACACGTGGCACAAAAAGACAGTTAAAGATAAGAATCACATAACGGATTAAAACAGGTCGTTAATGACACCATAAAATGTATAAAAAAGGAAAAATATTGGTTTGACGGGATCAGCCATGCAAAGGAACTGATTGAAAAGCGACAGATAGGTTTAATGGCTTATTTAAGCCAAAAAGGTGGAAGTCCACAGTTGGATGTCAGGATTTATTTGTGTTGGGATTTGAAAGTTCTATGTCTATGAATTGGAAGCTCATTTCAATGGTTATAGCACATATTGATTAAACAGATTAAAAACACAGACAGGACCACAATGACAAACTCATTCAAACTCTTTGGAAATTAACCTCTATTGTCAAAAAGTCTTATGTTACCCAAAAAGGGTAACTTTTGTCAACTTAAATGAACAAAGGAAACAGTATAATAAACAAAGGCAATCTCACAAACTGTGAATGAAATTATGGCATAAAAAATATTGGGAAAAACCAAAGGGACAAAATGATAGCAATTTATTGGAGTGGATTGTATCAGTAGTCAAGTACAGTGAGGTGCAATATGTCTTATGAGGCTGTAAGAACGTATTTATAAAATATTCCAGTCTTGTGTATTTTGATGTAAATGTGGCATCATTGCATTTAGTGCGTCCTGTAGGAAATAAATGAAGCCTACTGTATGCTTAACTGAATATTTCATTTCATTGTTTTATTTATGAGTAAGAGACAATTTATGAGAGATTTCTTAAAAAGCCTCAAGACAGCGCTGCTCACTGACTCCCACAGTCACACAGGTCTCAGGCTATTATGATTCCGTTGTCTCCATTCTACCTCAGATGTACTTCATGCTCTCTCTCTCTCTCTCTCTCTCTCTCTCCCTCTGGCCCTTTTGTTTGCTCTGAGCGATGGATCTCCCTCAGAGTGAATGGGTGGAACAGGGGGCAGAACAAAAGGAAAGATGGGAGGGGGGGGTGGCCCTGTTCAAGGGAATAAATGAGCTTAGCTGAGGTTACGAAGGCCATCATGAAAAAAAAAAAAATGATCCACATCAACGAAAGAAGCAATCAGAAACTGTCGTGGGTAATACCTGACTTCCTCTACCAGAGTGTCTGGTTTGGGTTCTCACTTGATTCATATCTGTCCAAACTATACTAGCTTCCCTGTGAAGAGTGGTCCCATAAGACACTGATAAGGGAAAAGGGCACAAACATGAAGACAGGTTTGTGAAACAGAATCTATTGAAATGCTGATGAGAGCGTGTATAGTGTCCCTCATAAACAACATTCCTGACTTTATCACCACGACACTCTCATATAGAGATCCATAAAGAATACACTCAGCGTGATTTCTAAGGTGTTTGGTATTTGCCAATAGGGCAAAATATACTTATTTACGCATAGCTAGTGGTTCATTTATTTAGTGATGGAAAAATTGAACAGACACTTGATTTTAACCTATCATGTATTTACAGTGACTGATTTAGTAGTGGTTAGTAGTACCAGTCTCAGTAATTAATCTCTTTGCAAAACTACAGAAATATGGAGGCGTATTCCTGTGTCAACTCATGTTCACTTCTTAATATTCACTGAGACACCCAAGCCCCAGCCGAGAGGTTTATTCATTTCCCTACCCTTTTTTGATCCGATCAAGATAACCTAAAATGTCATATTTTCTATATGTTACCTTGCCATTTAGAAAGCCCTTGGTTTTTTGCTCTTTTCCGTTTCCTCTGTCCTCTGAAATTTCATTCCCACTGCAGCAACCCCCCCCCTCTTTCCTCATCCTCTCCTCCCCCTCTCCCTTTCTCTCTGTCTTTCCATCTTATTACCACTTCCTTTTATCTGCCTAGCCACATCCCTTGTGTCTGTAATCCAGCAGGGTGCTAAATAGAGGACAAGTCACGCCTCGATGGCACTGGCAGCAATGTCAGCTCTTCCTGAAACACACACACACACACACACACACACACACATGCAAATTGGGTGTGTCTCACTGGGTTAGATATTATTACAGTCATGAAAGGCCAATTTGGTGAGAATTGGTTAAAATGCCATGAGAGGCAATGCCATAACATTCCGTCCTTCAAAGTTTTCAAATTATGACACCAGAATTTTCCAGAACTAATTGTAACCTTGGTATCCAGATTGATGGTAAGTCTTCAGAAAAATAGTTACAGCATTATTGAACATTACAAACTAGTCATTCAGTCCTTTCGGGGCATTTTTGGACAAGTTACTCACCATTCGTGGAAGTAATGACAAAATAATTATGTCTCTCCTTAAACGACCCACAGTATTCACTAATTAGTGGGAAATATCCATAAAATAAACTGCTGTTGACAAAAATGGAGTCTTTCTCAGACAAGAGACTGATTTGCTCTTTCTCTCTCTCTCTCTCTCTCACCCATAAGCACCTTTGTGCAATAAACAGTAGGGTAGCTGTGCGCAATGCTGCAGCATTTGTATTAAACTAAAACTAAAAAACACATCGCTTTTGATCCCCATCTTTGAAACCAATGGGTAACATAGACAACTTTGATTTGAATCACAAACCATGCAACAAAAAAAGGATTTATTGCCATATTCCGTCCCTGTGGATTTACTCTGTTCCCAGAGGCAATGAACAAGGAAGCTTTGATAACCTGGTAAATCGCTTTTGATAAGATGGTGGATCACTTATGTATTTGCCTCCAAATGTTCACAATTCTGTTTTTGTCTGAGTCAACTTTAATCTACCATTAACTTATAGCCACAATAACAATGAATGTTTATTTGCCATGCTTCTTGAAACAAAATGCACAGTATATTCTTCTTTAACCAACTGAGGAGATAAATGATTAAACAGAATGCTTTCAAGAAAGTGAAACTTTCTGAAGGAAAGCTACAAGGCTACATTAAGTAAAGATTCATTCCGTTCCTTGGTTTCCCTGTGTCTTCCTGAAGATCAGACGAGATTAGGCAATCAGGACAGGTCTCCATCATTAGTGTTTCACCCATCCTGTCTGTATTTACTGCACATATCATAAAATAGAATGAACAAGCAGGGTAAGATGCTTATTTACATTTTGAGGACTTGAAATTGAATTGTTCTAAAAGAATACCCGATAACAATGCCTCCTACAACGCCGACCTTCACATCACATATTATGAATCCCAGATGAAAGATATGTAAGAGCATTGTGAGGATGAGCCTAAAGCAGAGGCACCAATCAGAGACTCATTCATCACTGCTCTATAAACTGTACGCAGTAAGCAGTGGCGAATAAAATAGAATTTAAACGTGTCCATGTAAACACGATCATTTTTACTCACCATTTACTCACAAAAAACACTGGCGCAAGTTATTTTTAGGTGTCAAAGCTTTAAAAATAAGATTGGACGAGCTTTTTGGAACGGTGCCCGAACCTTTTTTCGTCTGTTCTTTTCATGTCCTCGCTCTTTCCATCTGTGACACGAGGGGTGATGGGGTGGCAACAGGTCAGAGAGGCAGCACGTGGGTCATCTGTTTTTAAATGTGTTTTTAAATGTGTGTGTCCCATGACGTGTCCCTCTGAGAGATCCATCACTCACAACAACAGAGGCATAAATCACCGAGCACGAGACAAAATCCTTAGGTAATTCTTCGATTATTCCCATAGATGCACTAGGATTTGAAGATTTTGATACTGATCAAAGGTGAATCTTTACATAAGCCTCTAAAATATTAAAAAAAAAAAAAAAACTTTAGACCTATGATTTGCATGTATGCAATGTATATCTGTTGTATTCAGAAGAACAAATTATTGATCTGTAAATATATGTATTTACTTATTTACTATCTGTATGATATATACTTCCATGGTTCTTGGTAGTAACTCACTGATAATTGTTCAAATGCACCAAGTACAGCCAGCCTTTAACCAGTGACCTTTTGTCCTTGCTTCTCTTAGGTTCTATCTTTTAAACTCTCTTCTCTCTCTCTCCCTCACTATCTCTCTGTCTATCTGTCTGTCTCAGCATGATGCCTTTTGCCACCACAACAGCCATAAAGATGGTCAAACTAACAGAGAGGGGACGCTTGGGCTGTGGAATCTGTTGACCAGTGTTGTTTAACGGTGACCATAGTCCACCATAAATCACAAGCCCAGCTACAAAACAGTGCCCTGAACATCATGGCTCGGACCAAATAACCATCCATCATAAAAAAAAGCCAGCTTCTCAGACAAACAGAGGTCAAAGGTCAGGCTACATGGTCAGACAGAGGAATGGACAGATGATCAGAGGGTCACGCAGGGAAAAAAATGAAGGCTGTCAAGAAGGGGTTAGGATAGGTAGAAAACGCTTAAACTGTGTTTTAAAACAACCATTAGAACATTATCAGCGGTGTCACAGGGTATCTCTTTAACTTAATGCAGAAGGTGGGGCTGAGTAATGGACAATGCCATTTCAAAGTAACAGTCAAGTCCGGCCTTCCAGCAGCTGGACTTTTAGACCTTTACTTGGAAGTGTTAGTGAGAGTGCAAAGTTTAACATAAAAGCCACTATGAAAAGTATAACAAGACAAGATGGTGTTTTTTTATCTTTTCTACATGTCATAACTATATTAATACAGATCATTTCATTTGTATAACTTCAAATTGAGTGTACAGCTTCTCAAAGCACGCCTTAAATACATGTTATCTTCTCACAGCATTGAAGGAAAACTGAAACCTGAATTTAGCCTAGTCATTCATAACACTGAACTGTAATTCACAAAAATCTGGAACAGCCAAGTTAGATCAGTTTACATTGCTGTGATAAAGTACATTACTACTTCTTCTTTAATACAAGCAATGTGTGACCATTTTACAGCATGTTATTAACATTCTAACTATGTTACAGAATAAAAAGGCATGACTGAGGAATCCAAGGTGACTCCCTAATTCCCTATCTTTTGTTCTGTTGTGATATTTTTCTTTTCCTTTTTCTTCTACAACTTTTCTCCTCTCCCCCTGAGCATAACAAGATCCCAGCTTTCCTCCAGGTGCCAATCACACCTATTGTTAGCTTAAGTTCCCTCTGGGGAAAAGGTCAAGTACAATAAAGCTAGAAAAAGAATTCCACAGCAACGCTATGTAAACACCAATGGCGTCCCATGAGATTCAGGTATTGCTGTACCAACAACATAACAATCTATAATGGATAGGCATTATATCTGGAACTTATGTAGCTTTGAAAATATCAAGACCATGGAAGTTAATTAGCTTCACTGCCAATTACAATTCTCCATCTTCTTCCATCCTCTGTTTTTGTTTCTTTTATATGTAGAGACAGCAGTAAACACAAGACTAGTGTTCCCTTGCAATGAGCTAGCCTACCAACCCCACAATTCCCTTGGGGCTCCTGCCAGTCTCCTGGAGTGTGGAGAACATTCTTTTTGTAACCTGTTTACACAAGGTCTTTAAGATAAAAATGAGGATATGTTTTGAGTTTAGGGCTTGCTGCGATGATTTATGCTTACTGGTGACTAATTTTGAGAGTGTACTTTACTCAAATGTTTTCTCTAGAGAGCAGAGCTGAAAAACAATTTGTGAACGATTCTGAATGCTCTTATCCTTTGTTTTAATATTGCATTATATATAACATATATATAACATTTAATATGCATGTATATAAAAAAAGAACCTGAATATTCCAAAAATATTTGTATCCTAGAGGTATCAAGTCTATATCAATGTGATCTTGAGTACTGGTCTCAGGGAGTTCTGCCTGTAAACAAAACATCTATAATAGAAAAGGTCATACCAATGATCAACATAAAGTGCTGCGGTAATGCAATTTGGTGTAATGTCATTTGTCAAGTTGTGCTTTGAATTAATCACTGAAATGTTTTTGTTACATAGATGACAATGTACATGCAATCGAAACGCCATCAGTTTTTGATCAGCTGTAATTGAAACATGCACAATAGTATCTATATGTAATAAACAGAGCTTAAGTAACAGTTTCCCATACTGTGGTCTTTAAACACTCAGCACATGCATGTATATTTAATAAACAGCTCTTTCTTCTACAAACATTCCTTGGGCTGTCTAAAGCCCTTAGCACATTCTAACAAATGTATGAATGTGAACAATGCTCTAGGAAGATTTATCATATTTTCTGAGCACTGGAGAATCCTCTGCTCTAAACAGCTACATTCTGGTTCCTCAGTGAAAAATCAGTATTTTCTAGTGCAGTATTCAGTATTTTCTAGTGCATGCAGTCTTTGATTCAAAAGTATCACAGTTTGAGGCCCTATAATGCCACTGTGTTAACATAAGATATCTAGATTGTGAAAATTTGTTGGTTATTAGAAAGTAAATTAGTGTAAGAAACATTAAAATCCATGTTTAATGAGAAATGTTGCTCTGAAGAAATAATTATGAGAATTTCAATGCTTGTGTAAGAGGCTAGGAGACAATGAGAAAGCTGGGATGTTGTAGTAGTATTATGTGGAGTGGTGATTTGATTCTAGTCAGGTTAGCCTAGAATAAATGACTGGCCATGCCATTACATGAACTGCTTCTCCCAAAAACATTCTTGATGTATAGAAAACGTGTGTATTATTTCAAGATTTTTAGCCACTGACTCAGAATAGTTGATGTGGCTTGTTAATCAACTTGTCATTGAACTAGGATGCATATAACATATAGACATACAGAACAATATGATTAGAAATCTGAAAGATCAACTTGAAAATTTTCTTGAGCTGCTAAGCCTTTAAGATGTGATTCAAACAATGACTGATATGTCAATCTGGAGAAGAAAGTTAATTGGTACAACTAAACCCTGTCTTAACCAATAAACATTTAGTTTTTTAATATATCTTAGACATACAAGTCAATGAATAATTAATTTATTCTCTCTTTGTTACATACTCCAAAATGTAGTGAAGGCCATCTCACAGCATTTCCAAATGTTTTCCCATTTTTACTTTTTTTTTTCTCTTTGCTTTTGACCATAATAAGAGGACAAGAAATCAGGAAACCAAAAGAAAGAAAGAAAGAAAGAAAGAGAAGAAAAAAGAGGAAAAAGAGAAACTTCATGACGTGTGACATTAAGCCTCTAAAAGAAAGGCCATTTCAAGGTTGCTTGATGTACAGCCTGACATAATGCTATAGCACCATGTGAAAATTGCATGTGGTGAAAGGCCTTTACAGTGTGTCAGTTTTAGTAAAGGGCTGTGACAGAATCATATTTTGTCACTTTATATGTCTGCTAATTCCTTACTCATATTTAAGTCAGAATTCTTGGAGACTAATACATTGTTACACTACACTATTATTATACTATTATGATTAAAATAAACCAGACGAAATCAAACACTTTTGTACCTACACAGTAGAAAAGTATCAACAGATTTAATATGAAAAAACAGAGCTTTTAGGGAACACATGGTCTAGAGTGTAACCTACACTGCCACTTTAGTCTGCATTCTGGAAAGTCTCCTCTCTGCTATTCTCCTGTCAAGTCTGAAGGCTTGCGTAACATGTAGTCATGTATAAGTTCAGGGCTGTACATTGTAATTACCAGCTACTGTGTAGCAGCAGGGAACCATGGCAATTTCCCACTGCAGCTTTAAAGGACAAAGAATTCTGTCACGTACTGTACACTATGAATTAAAATTCCTCCACACAGACTTTTGCAAATCTGTGCTCAGGACTAGTTACCAGTGGACATTGTATAGAATATATTGATAGACTTTCCAAAAATGCCACATTTGGAAATGGCTGAGCGTTGAGCTGAAAGCCAAAGGTTTGGCAGTGAAACCTGGCCAAACCTATGTTCAGAGCCAGTTTCTAGTTCACATGGATTGCAAAGAATAAAATAACCACAGACAAATGACCACATGAAAGCATTTTATAGCACTGCTGGATATGAGTGGAGATTCTTAGCTAACCAGTTGCTTCTACTTTTTCACTAGATGTGAGATCTGCCCCAAAGCTGGCCCTACAGAGTCAAGATTTGAATAGCAAAGTATATGAAGACTTCAAAATCAATTAAATGTGCAACCAGTGCAAAAAAACCTTTTTTTTTTACATTTCCCTGAATTCAAGAAGTGTTAAGTATCTTTGTTTCTTCATCTTTAGTGCCTTTGTCACAGAACTTCTTTGAAGAAGTATCAAAACCTCTTGGAATAAGGAAGGCCATGAAAGGGAAAAGCAGGATTTTTTTTTTTTTTTGGACACTGATTATGGTAAAAGGAAGCACAATGAAACTTCATGTAGAGAAGCTTTTGGATGTGAAGTTAAAAAGGAAGGTTTCCATAAATGTGAAAAGCTGTAACAAAGAAGTCTTCAAGGAAATAGAAGAAAGTATAAATGTTCAACATGGAAATTTATGAGTTAACAAACATCATGCCTGTTATAAAAGACAGATCACTATCACTTGTTTCCATTCTTCAAAGCCCATTGCATCATGAATCATTAAGATCAATGGTCAACCCCCATGCCGCCCAGTAAAATGTGAGTCCAGTCCCAAAAGGCTAGATTAGCCAACAAAAGGTTACAGCCTTGTCTGGCAAAGACAAATTTATAACAGCTAAAGTCCACACACAAGCTAATATACTGCAACCCCAAGCAGTCAAAAGGAGTTCACTCTGCAAAACACTGGGTTTCATTTGGAAGAAATAGAACAAGCACTGCAGGCCAACTGGACATCACTGAACAAGATATTCCCTGTCGAAATATTTAGAGAATATAGTTTTACATTATTGCATGGTATTCTGCGATGGTTTTCGTACAGATGGTTTGAGGGAATATCAATACCTGCAGTCACATTTATTGTTTTTTGCAGCTTGGAAATATTATTATAATTGGAATCAATATCCAAAGGCAATACAAACAACCTCCCATAGCCTGGCTCCTGTTCAGTGACAAACTTTGGCAACAGCCCAAGTGAAAGCTCATTTTGTATATATATATGTATTTGACCAAATCTTCTGCATATATAAGGTCTACATTTTTATAGCCTGCACTGCTCACATATTGTGTTCCTAAAGTTAAGTTACTTATTTGTAATGATATTTACCTTGATGTTAACTAACATGGAACTCTTCTCAGTTTCCATGTCTGTGGGGAAACTGCGTGAAATTGCATTTTGATAACATAATAATCTTTGCTACTGAGATCCTCACATTCTAATTTTCATTTCCATGTAATGAGTAACACAGTGGCTGTTAAAATATGGCAGCGTGATATAAGATCAAACCAAATCAAGTAAAAGCCAGTAGCAATTTCTAAATGTCACACCTCCGAATAAAAATTCATATCCAGTTTTAGCCCTGTGGTAGAATATTTGTAGGTTGAGTAAGTGTGTCTTAGAGAGAGAGAGAGAGAGAGAAAGAGAGAAAATGGGAGTGTACAGATAAGCATATAAATAGACTTTGTGGAAACAATGTTGATGCAGTTATGTGTGTGTGTGTATATATATATATATATATGCCATATATTAGTTACCATGTGTGTATATATATATATATATACACACACACACACACACACACACACACATATATGTATATAGATGCAGTTACGTGTGTGTGTGTGTGTGTGTGTATATATATATATATATATATATATGCCATATATTAGTTACCATGACAGTGCATTGTCACTTTGTTGTTCACCAAAATTAAGTATATTGAAGTGTCTGATATTCAGTAATAATATTTACAGATGATTTGTTTGCGTACCTCACCAGCCTGAGGTAAAAAAAAAAAAAAATCATTGGATTTGGATTATAAGTGTACAGACAAATAGACAAAAACAACATAACAACAACCTCTAACTATATTGCAAAATCATTCATTCATATATACATACTTTCTTTTGAAAGGTTTAATCATTAGCAAATCAACATGATGTCAAGTTAGGCTGTGGGAAAAGTGCACAAGTGTTGTGTGTGGCTGAGATGTACTACTTCCTGGGCAAGCGTCCTTTATGGAAGAATCAAAAAGGGTTTTTAACATTCCCAAAAAAAATCCCCAATACAGTCAGAGATGGGGATGCCTCAGATCCATTACCAAATAGACTAGTCATAGCTATAGTTTAGTGCAATCTGGACTATAATTATGCACAATCTGAATTGCAATTCAAAGTACTTTGCACTGGAAAGAAAACAGAGATCCTAACAACTTGGTCTCATGGCAACAAGTTGACAGAGGACAAAATGTCTGCCCTTCAAAATGTAAAGTAATCAGAGCTGGTCAGTAATTTAGATCTTAGCTTCAAAGTTGAGGTTTGGTAGAAGATGATGGAAACTTCATGGTGGCAACCACACCAGAACACACAGTTGTAGACTAATTCTTTCAACGTAATTCCACAAGACCACATTCCCACTGAAGTTTAGCCTCTAGAATCTAGCTTTCATGACAAGAACAAAGAAAAGGAAAAGAGTCATGTTGGCAAACTCTATGTAACTTGAATACTCATCTGCACAATAAGTCATCAAATATGTACCTAAGCGGAGCAAGTCAAACATCACTCTATAAATGAGAGGTGAATTGACAGAGCTCCAACTCAAACACACGGAGTAACTCAGTTTATGGATGGGAGCTCAGTAAAAGCAAAGTTGTATCCTCTGTTGTGCCCAGAACCAGCAATGAGTGCAGAGGTTCAATGAATAATCTGATGACTTTACGGAAATGTCAGCACTAACGAGCAACCAAATGACCCTGTGTAACATTTTGTGGATAAATTTACCTCCGGTCGTCTGATAAACCTGAAAATTATGATGTTCAGCATTTCCTTTTTGGATAACTTGCATTTTACAAACGTTGCAGAAAATATGACCAAAACCCACCTCTCATGTACCCAACAAAAACACTAAAAGCCAACATCTGTAACTTTTACCTCAGCATTAAGATACCAAAGTTAACAAGAAAAAGAGTAATGTCTGAAAACACACAAAAAAAACCCCCACAGAGCCGGGCTTTGTAGAAAAGCTTCAAGAGTAGCTGAAGAAAAGGAAAAGGTTTAGTACAAGAGTGAGGGATTTATGAGAGGAACTGAGACTCTTCCTCAGGCTTCCAATTATTCTCCCACACTCCTCTGGGTCTCACAGTGAGCATGCCAATCAATAGGGCCTGGGTTGTGTCTGAAGCTCAGATACAATCAGGAAAACACAGAAACAGAGCTGAGTCAAAATATTACCAGCATTGCAGCTGGCGAGATTTCTCAGTGATGGATCTCATGATTCATGGAAGTATATGCTCTAGCCCTATGAGCCTGTGAAGTTTGATGGACTGAAGTTTACACAACTCCTGGTAAACTCTGTAACAGCCTAGTAAAACTTTCTTTCTCTCCTACATTTTAAACACAGTGTTTCCATCATATCCTGAGCGTGCACTCTTGCATTGATTTTAATGTCGATAAAACAATACATTCACCCAAGAAATCACTCTTTAAGTTTTTGGTGGACTGAAAGAAAACTTCATTTAAACATTGGACTGCTGAGTGACAGATGAGCACAGAAGCCTGCTAGTCCCAGTATGAGTCCATGGCATCTGTAAAGTCCATCAGGAGAAGGATTTTAGATTGAAATGCAGAGGGGGCACAGAGAAGAGAAACTAATGGGTTTGAGGTTCTGTCTTGTTTTCATTTCCGTCTGTAACTTCCAGTGTGTACCACCAGGAAGGTTTAAAGACAAAGAGCACACTGTTTAAATTTCAAGGTGCAAAAGGAAAGAAGAGAGGAGAAAAAGAGAAGAGAAGCCCATGAACTTACTTTTGTATGGACACACTCATAGCTCCCTCAATGGAGAACTTTTCCTGTTTAACCTGATTTCAATTCATTCAAAAATAGCGTAGATTATTTAAATTGAGATTGTTCTTGTTGTGGACTGTTTGCACACTGCACACAACATGAATGTGGAATAAAAAAGTCTAGTGGGTTGAAGTGTGAATTAGTGAGATTTGAGTGCACACTATTTATTGATCTCTAAATGCTGTTTTTTTTTAAATTATTTTTACTTTAATGTAACTTATTAAGTTCAGTCAGATGTTAATAAATCCCATCATGTTCACCACCAAATCTTCACATACAATGTTTCCATTGTGTTTCTTTGGTACGTAACAGCAGTGCAAAAAAAAAAGAAAGGAAAAGAAAAGAAAAGAAAAAAGAAAATAATGGAAGTTTAGTTCTAGAAATTTGATATTTGCGATGTCCACTTTCCCCACATCCTCCCTGATTCCTGTAAATGATATAAAAAAATGGAGTGCCATGGATATTTCTGGCCACCCCCTTGTTGCAATCAACCTCATGTCGCGTTTTAGAGCATGGGTTTCCATTGTGGTTCGGCCCTTCAATCAGAGCGATGATTCAAGGTTTAGTGAGGCATGTACAAATTGAAATGGTGGAGCACATATAAAACACAGGGTTCTGGGTCATCTGCATGGGTTCACTGCTCTAAAAGATGACATGTAATACAGAGTTGATGGATCACCTCCACATCTTGCCATGCAATGTCCTGTGGAAAAACAGCCCCCACAGACAGGGGCTCTCTGACTTCCCCAACACCCCATTCATACATACTCAAAAAAACAATCCCCTCCATTGTGAAAGCATTTATACCAGTTAGCGATCACTGGACCTGAAATTGAATCCTTCTCCGTCCTTCCACTCCACACTGTTTCCTTTACCATCATTTTCCTCTATCTTCTCCTGCTATCTTTCAGACAGAGGGGTGCAAGAGGGTGCTTTGACAGAGTACTTATCTGTCCTCAGTCTTTCCAACCTCACACATCTGCTGCAGCCACATTTATACTTTGAGCTTTCCTCAAGGCTGACATATGGTCCTAAGATACTCTCTGGCTATGGTGAACCCTAATACAGACACTTTGAGTTATAGCTGGCCTAACGCTGCCAATGCATTCAAATGAACCACATGAAACCAAACAGACAGTTCTTTAGTTGTGCAATATTTGTGTATGTTGGTGTATGTATGTGTGTGCATATGTGGGCATGTGTGTATCTATGTGAGTGTGTGCATGCACGTGTGTACGTGTGTGTGTGTGTGTGCGCGCATGTGTGTGTTACACACAGGAAGAAATACTTGTTTTTTCACCCTTTGTTCACGTTCAACACATGATTCACCCTTTGATTTATCTCCAACTAGATTTTCATCGAAGAAAGAATAGCCAGTTTAAGGACAATATCAGTAAACTTTCCAAAAATGTCATTTTCTCTTGCCAAAATGCTGTCATATGTTAGGCATTGTTTGCTAGAAAAGTCTGAATGAGACACTAATCGGTCATTCATGCTACTTTAGATGAGTGAATAAGGCTGTTATCAATTTTGATAGACCAGGGAATTCAAAGAAACATTTGAAATTTTGGACTGGCAAAAAAAACAAGTGTCAGGAGCACAGCAGAAGAACTGATTTAGAATATGTTTTCTTGCAAGACTTGGATAAGAATGTCTTTTAAATAAATAAATGTAAAATGTGATCTCATCAATAGCACAAGTTTGCTATTTTGAGTTCTCATACTGCTGGTGGAAATGAACTGGCTCACCTCAGCCTCCCAAGGAACAGACTGGAACCCTTCCAATCATGACCAAATGACAATCTAAGTTCAACATTGGCTAGAGGCTATGAAGATGATGTGTTTGGTGGAAAAATGAGAATGTTTGAAAACTGCATGTCAGCACAGTTTTATGGTAGCAACTGTTTTGTTTTTAACTTTTGATCATTCTCTTGACTATGTTGGTTTCCTCCATAGCATTTAACTGAACAGCAAACAACGCTGCACATTGTTTGAATCCAAACCCAAGAACAAAGAGAACTTCATGCAGACCAAGATCAGAAGCATTTTGAAATAGGGCAGTCCATTATTTTTACTCTTTTTCTATATCACCATCATCTCAAAGTTAGGTTATCATTCACCATGTATATTTTAATTTAGCACTGTCTACCTCATCATTCTTTGACACACATAATCCCCCTCAGTAGAAACACATTAGTAGATATCACCTTCAGGCAAACTGTTAACTGGGACACTTTCTGCCTGCCTCACATCATAAACACTTTAGCATGGAAGAGGTTTAAAACTCTCTTGTGGCCCTCGCAGTCAGTTATAATCACTAGTCTGACCTGAGAGCAGAAATCTTTCAGTTGGTTTCGGTGAGATGTATTGCTGTATTCTCTATTACCAGTGTGAAAAATCTGACTGAGATGACTGTACAAATTTCAGAAAGCCATAAACAAATGATCATTCATCTTTGACCTCTGGACCATGTATCAACAAGGATTTTACCTCCTGTGTCTAATCGGTTATGCTTAGAAAGTCTTGAAGATTTAAATCTTGAAGACTGCAAGATTTGCTTTTAACAGCAACGTTGCTTGAAATTGGTGCAAACCGTACCAATATTTCCTCGTCAGTATGTTTTTGTTTGTTTATTTGTTTTCAGATAAGTGCTATTACACATCATAGAGCACACCACAACATACTTCAAAATGTATTTTCTAGATGAGAATTAAATAGTTGTTAAAACAGATTCCTCACTAGTATCATGGTGCTTGGTTACAATACCTTTTAGGATCTAAAAACAGACTCTATTTAAAAGAAACCTACAGCTGGATAATAGATATTGTACAAGTACAGAACACAATAGAACAGTTCAGTGCATCAAAGGGATATCATATAATTCAGAAAACATAGAATTCTCTTAACGTTACTTAGAACCAAAAATATGTAAATTCCCATACTACTGAAGCCAGATATTTCTTCAAGATAAATTTGTAATGTCGGTTCAGTCATCATGTCCGGCCATTTGATGATGGATACCGATTCAAGTCAAGGGCAAGGAGCAGCAGCACATTTGGAAAATGACTTCACGCTTTGAGTTTGCCAGAGCAAAGTAAGGGAGATTTAGATCCTTTTGTTACTAAGGCAAGGGGCGAGGATCTCTGTCAAGCTAAATCCTATTTGGCCTACAAGGCTGACTGGCATTAGGCTGAGCCGTCCGGCCAGTGTCTGGACTTTACCGTCCAGGATGATGGGATTCAGCTGTGGATGTGACAGGGAACTACTGTGACTTAGGCAGTCCAAACGCCAAAAGTGTAGGAGAGTTAAAAGAAGGAAAAGATAGTGATCTCAAAGAAAGAAACGACAAAACTTTACATTAGAGCCCACAAAGAAGGGTTAATTAATTGGTTTGAATCATTCCTTCAGTGGGTCTTGAAAGGCCTTCGTCTTCCATTATTATACTCCCAGCCAAAGAGTGAGTCAAGCATCCAGCGGCATGCTGGGAAAGTTGCCACATGACCAGTCCAATCTTTGAGCATCCTCACATGGTCATTAAGGGTGAAAGAAAACCCTTAGAGGCTTGAATTGTTACTAAGGACAAGTGCTGCTCCAGTTCAAATATGCCATGTAAACACATCTATTGCAGAGTGGTTTCCTGAATAGGACCTACAGGTCTTGGACATGCATCCCTTACACACTACTGTAGTGATATCTAAACTCTTCATTATGCTGCTTGTGGTCACAGCAAGTTAATGTGTCAGTCAGTGGCCCATATATTAGCTTCAATGCTAACTCACTATAATTAGAACTCACTGAAAGTGACACTCTGGCTTCTTAAACCTATTCCCTCTTCCATCTGTCGATTTGTGGTGATGATCAACACTACAAAAATAACTAAATAGTATCCAAGATTGATGTGATGTGATGAAGATGAGTGGCAGCACCAGTGTTTCTTCGGTGTAGTTGGAGTAAAGTGCATGATCACTAGAGAAGAAGACGTGCTAGGATTTATAATTAAGTAATCGTTGAAGTGGGGGAAAAAAACTGTGTTGATCTCAATGACACCGAACTTTTTCAACTTTCTTACAAGGTTCCGTTGCCTCTTCTGTGAGATCAGTGTCCTCTACTTTAAATTATTCCACTACATGCGGTGCCATCAGATTTAGCTACAAGGCAAGCTAGATAATGCCAACAGTTGTTCTGTGTGATAGAAAGGAGCTGGCAGTCGGGTATTTCAGCTGGCAGTAGCTCCATTGGCAGCATGCCCAAAATTCTTGGAGAGAAATGAGAAAAAAAGAAAGAGAGTCTCCAAGAAGGGTTGACCACAAACAACCACAAACTTACCAGGCTAGAAAGGGAAATATTTTCACATTCCAGTGGCGTAAGAGGTCTTACAGTCAGCGGTCGATGAAAAAAAAAAAACAGTTTAATTGAACTCAGAGGGGTTTACTGATGATACCTGTGCTGTGCAAACAATACAACTCCTCCCCCTACTTCCATTCTAATCACATACCCAGGGAAAACAAAGATACAACACAGTGCCCTGCAAGGTGTCCCTCAGCCCCCCCCCCCTCTCTTTTCCCATTAATTGGCTGCCATGTGCACTTGACTGGAGAAAGATGAAGCTCACTCTCCATGGACACTTTACTTGATTAAGAGGAACCAAGGAACTGACGCCAACCGAGTTTTGTTTGTGCCAGCCTTTTGTGGGTAACGGTCCGGGAGTAGGTTTATTATTATTCAGTGTTTCTGGATGGCCATTACACATCACACAAACAAGACTGATGGTCCCCTTTTCTTCATCTCTCTTTCAACCTCAAAGTGAGATCATCAGAGATCATCAAAGAGAGAACACTGTGAGGGTAGATTCAGAGAGATAGGTTAGATAACATTAATTACATTATTTATACCAGAACAGCACTTCATGAAACAGCACAGTACCACGATACTGATCCCAAAACAGAAAGGACATGAAAACAGACCTCCGGCTGAATGAGTTGAATTAGCTTAAAAAATGCTGAATATTTTGTTATTCTCAGGACGTTTTGAGGACGCAATTGAAGCTCTTGTCATGGACTAAATTTGTCCAATAATGAGCATTCTCTGTTCTCCATTTCTTTGTAGACTTAGAAAACCAGCCCAGTATGTTTGGCTAGATCCATGTTGGTGTCTCTGAACACTGTGTTTTGACAAACAAAGGTCAGTCTTATCCTGAGCCCCTTTGAGTGATGGTGCTGTGTTGAAATGGGCTCAGGCAGCTATGTCTGCACTATGACCTTTTCTGTCAGTCATGTCACTGGTATGCTGGCCCTAGACTCGATCCAAAATCCCATAGCTTATCATTGGCTCTGCTGGTTTATTTGCTGAAAACATTTCACATGTGATACCCCCATTCATAATGAACAATTTTCACCATTCAGACTTTTAAGGGGGATTATTTTCCTGAAACTGATTTAGACACCAACATTTTGTGTGGCTTACCTTAAAAACTGGTAGCCCATGACCACCTGAAAAGTGGTCTGGACCTTGGGAAAGCACTAGCCCCAAGGCATAAGTCAATCTATTTCAAGCTGTCATTCACCAAACATCAGTTAAGGGCTTTTAGGTTATTTTAAGCTGAATAAACTACCCACGACAATCAGGAGCCACCTTAAGGATACAAATGCTAAAAGCATGCCTCTGTCACATGAAATGTACAAACCTGGAAAAAAAAAAAAACCTCTCATGAGATCACAACAGGATCTGTATAGGATCCGTGAGAACTATCTAACCTCCATGGTTACAACAGAAATGGAATGACTTAAGCATGCATGGAAGGACCTCAGAAAGTTACTAAGAAAGATAATGAGATGGAACATATCTGGAGAAGAGACTGAAGGTGGTGTCTTCTAAAAGAAAAACAAAACAACGACCGGGAATAGCTTGTTTCAAAAACATTTTTACGACAAATATTGCAAAAAAAAAATCATTTTCAGAGAGTGAAATTGGGCACACTTTGTATCCAATCCATAGGTACAAAACGTTAAGATATAAAACATTCCTGGGCCTCAGATCTAAATGGATGTCTATTACTGTACTACAAGCACAGTTCTAGCCATTTTATTCAGTTACCATCCCTTTCTTTGTCTTCTCTCTCTCTTTCTCTCTCTCTTTTTTTTTTTCTCTCTCTCTCATTCTTCCATTCTTCCTCTCTCTCTTTGTTTATGTGCAACGAAGTATTCCATGCTTCATTTTCGGATTCTCATTGAAATTATCAATTCAAAACCAGATCTGAATTGTGCTGACAAAATTTATAGTATACATTTATAGTTTAAGAGAGCCTCATTCTCAGTGACCCAATTTTAATACTTTAATGAGGCTTTCTCTCAATGCTTCTTTTGTTCTGTTTTATCCATCCAGATTGGTGGGATATGATCACTCCCGACAAAGCTACAAGCATTTTGCTTTCACCAATACAGTCTACGGTCATGCAGAAAAGGAGACGACTGGGTGTTATCTTATACTTTTGGAACAGTGTCATACATTCATTATTAGCTATGGAGACTTGGGAGGCATTTGGCAAAAACAAAAATACAGCACAGGACTGAAACATGAGTAATGATTGTTGAAATTGCAGATAATGATGTTTTCTATTGCTTAATTATTCATTTTAATTAAATATTCAGCTATTTGTCATTGTCAGAGATGGGCATGAACAAGATTCAGTTTACAGCCTTGGCAAGAACCTGGGTTAATTCTCAACCAGCTAAAAAAGTAACTAAAGAATTTGATTCATCAGGGTAAAGCAGAAAAAGAGAATGTGTCAGTTCATGCTAATGAAAAGGGATGTTTGTGTGAGAAAGAGATAAGTAAAAAAAAAAAGGATGGTTATGCTCTTCGAGTCAGAAAACTCCAACATTCATAAACATGTTTTTGTAACAACAATACCCATTGGACTCTTGACATAAGTGAACTCTCCCCAACTGGGTAGCATGACCAAGCAAGTCATGTCAAGATAATTAGAGGTATAATTCTGCCATTCATATACCTGTGCAAATCTGTCCATTCCCTGCCCCCTTCAGAATCCCTCTCTCAGAAACTTGGCTTTGTTACGCTAGTTATCTATGGAACCGCTCGAGTCTCCAGGTTTCCTTAGTGAATTTCAACTCCTCTTTGGCTATATTCCTGTTAAGCTCATTAAGTATTAAAAAGAGAACTAAATCTCCATCATATCTGGTTGCTTGAGGGGGGAAGTTGGTTAGCTACCATACTCTCCTCCTCCACCCCAGAACCAGTCCCTTGTCTCTCATTTAACCTTCATGCTTTCATTTGTTTCAGATATACTCTCTCTCTCTCTCTCTCTCTCTCTCGCTCTCTCACTCACATCACGCCCCCTTGAGTTGTTGCTCTGTCTGAGTGACAACTCAAAGGCTGGTTAAATATTTACCTTCCTATCTCTCTACTGTCCACAGTCTCTCTTCAATACATCTCTCTCTTCATCGCTCTCACAGGCTGAATCAATGCATGTTTCTATGGGCAACAGAGACAAGGATGCAGAAGCCCAAAGATTTACATTATACAAACAAACCAAATTAATTATTGTGAGGACACAATTTCCCCTCTGAGTGTATTAATGAACTGAAAGGACATGTTCACTTAAACAGTCGGGGCAATAATATGAAGCAGATTCTACCATTGGGCAATTCTAACATAAAGTTCACAAATAGCCCATAATGACACGGGGTGGAAAACAAGCCCCTTAGTATAAGGCTGGTTTTTAAAGTGAAAGCTGTTTCCTTGTTTCTATTCCTGTACATTTCTCTAAGTTTCAGTCTCCATGACAACATCTCACAAGGCAGTAAATGTACAGATACTGAATTATGTCAGAAGTACTTTCAGTGGCACTTCAGCAGTTCCATTGTAAGAATGTTCATCATCTCTGTTGGTTTTTGTGGATGGGAAAGATTTAGAGCGCTAACAATATTCAGGGAATAAATTAGACCCAACTTCGAGCAGTTTTGAAAGGAATCTATCCAAGAGAATTTCATCTGTCTACACTCCAAAAACAATGAAAGCCACAAAGAATTTTCTACAAGCTGGTTCATTAGCCAAACACGAGTTTGGACCCAAAACCTCACAACACACAATTTATCAAGCAAGATGGATCTCAGTTTACAGTAAGAATCCGTAGGGAATGTGCCAACATGTGCTGACATTTAAAGAAGGAGAAACGGGTAAAGAAAAGAAATCTCTGACAGAAGGGGGATGATAATCGCAAATGCTCCATCTTTGCATTTGAGGGCCCCAGAAGCTCTTGAGCTGTCTGAAAAGCCCTCATCTCGTCTCTCTCACCCCTTAATCCTGAGTCCAGACAGTCGGAGGCCAGCTAAGCATCCACGACAGCCCGAATTCACCCCTCTATCTCCAGAAATGGCAAGATACATTGTATCTCCACTCTGTTCTGGCAGATCTTCTTAGGACTTAGGTACAAAATAATTTTAAAAGAGCATGTTCTCTAGTTCTCAGGGAAGGAACCACAACACAGGCAGCAACGGTTCCAGATCTTTTAAACTAAACTAAACCCAGTCTGGACTTCCATAGAACTGGCTTGTTCTTAACGTTACTCTCCTTGAGTACACAAAACCCCCAAAGAGTCATGAAATATCTGTAAACCTGTCACCTGTAAAATACTCAAGAGGCTATAGCTGTAGACGGCTATTTCTCCTTTTGACGTTTTGGACATGGGGACCCTGGATAGCTGCAGAGAAGGAATTACTGCTTTGGTCACTTCAAAGAACTAACAAAATATTCAAGTGCTAGAATATACTGGCTGGACTCAAACTGAGCTCATTCATGCTCGAGAGCATGCACAAATCTGCAACGTCAAAAGTCGTTAAGACGTCCAATAGGAGCAATACGCTCGTTAAAAATCTATGAGCACTTAAAACACATCTGGAATGCGTGAGCTCTCGGGAACTTTTCTGGTTAACTGTTTTTGATTTAAAAAAAAAAATCAATAAAACAAAAAGCCAAATGTAGGCCACTTGGTTTCATTGTTTGTCCTGGGCACGAAAGCCCCTGACCGTGCGCTCCGTCTCAGTCTCCCTGTCTCCCTGTCTGTCTGTCTGTCTGTCTGTCTGTCTGTCTCTCCCTCTCCCTCTCTCTCTCAAAGAGCACTGATTCTAGCCAGATTAAACCGATAAAGACCCCCTGTCTCTTTGTTTGCTGTAGATTCCTGTTTACAGGAGGACAAGCATGGGTCAGGATCCAATATCACACCGGTGCATGGTATGAATACTTATGAGTAGCTCTCCACTGCACCCCTCACTCACACCAAGCATCTCCTCAATACCAACTAAGATATCCCCAGACACGCTACTCAAACAAAACTAAATCTCCATCTTTACCAGACCACCATATCATCACCAGCATAGCTGAACAGCAGTGAATCAACCTTGTCATTTACTGACAGTGCCATACATGAAATAAAAGCCAAACCCTGCCAAAATCCCCTCTGAAATTCCCAATGCTTGTTGGATCAGAGAATCCTTAAGCTTATTATCCAGGTCAAGAGGGATAGCGGGAGACAGAAAGCTTGACCAAATCTTTTATGACTGTTCAAATGCATAAGGATAGCCAGCGATTAATTTTAAGAAGGCATGGATCAGTACTACATATGGATGGCAGGCTGATGGGCGCTTTTTCTCTGATGCAGTTCCATCACAAAAAATGGGGGGAAAAAGTTAATCTGAATTAATGTGACTTGATGAGGTTTCCCTTTTCAGTATACAAATACAATTTAAAAAAAAAAATTAACATATTTCACCACATCAGAGCATTTTCATGAGTTCGTGACATATTTTTTAGAATGCAAATTACATTTCGATTCAACCTTGTGACACAATTCACCCATCATCGAACAACACTCCACACTAAACACAGCTCAAATCAAAGATCTCCATAATATCCCCCAAGAATCAGCAGAGGTTATTATAAGCCATATTCATCAGCCAATAAATCAATAAAAAAGTACCTTCTGACATGCAGATAGAGTTCTTCAGCGTAAGGTTATTGCAGCAGATCAGTGAGTAGTTCCCCTGAGAACTGAGGCAGATGTCACACCAGACACCTGCTAGAGCCTAGGAAAATAACATGAGGGGAAAGGACAGTTTATGTCATACACAATAATCATGGAACCATTCACGAGAGCCAGAAAAATGCATTGACTGAATGAGATCAACTCAAGCGTTGCATCCAAGTGCGCTGATTATTCCCCAATGAATCTTTTTTTAATTACGACTCTCTCATGCTACATTTAAGTCTCCTCCTCTCAGCTTCAGGCCAAGAAGGTCACCATCAAGCGTAAACCCAAACGTCTAATCCTGGTCAAAAAAATGCCCAACTTTTGATTATTTATACCTTTTTGATATCAATTTTATTATTCTCTAAATAACAAAAAAAATTTAGGATTATGTGTGGTTTTGTAAGTTAATATCATGGAAGGAGCTTTTGGACCTACCCAGTCAGAGGATCCATCGTGAAGAAGACCTTAAGAGCTGTTATACAGATTAAAAACAAGGGGGGAAAAAAGCGTTGAATTGTGCTAAATTCTGACTTGCTCGTGAGAGAGGAATTTAACAAATCTGAGGGGCTTACTGTATCCAACCAATGGTTTATTCTTCAGGGGGGGCTTAGGGGTAGAGGACGTGTGTGTGTGTGTGTGTGTATTTGTGTGTGTGTGTGTGTGTATTTGTAATGGAGTGGGGGGGTGGGCTCTATTCTCAAGACTCCACAGCAAGCCATCTGTTTGGAAGTTTCATGGTGGGCTCATATCCACAGTGATGGGATTGACTGACAGCTTTGTAATCCAATCCCTGCTGCTCACCCCATGGAGTCCAGACTTCCTGTTGGTGGATTTCATGAAATATGTCAAGGCTCTTCATCTGGAGTTTAGAGACACCAAAGCAAGGGCAAGAGGAGGGTATCAATGACAGTGTAACAGAGTCACAAGTTTACAAAGTTTCACATTTTTGGCTTGACTGTCAATATGAAAATTTAAGAAAATGCATGTAATCAATGTTTCTGTTTTACTTTGCTGGCTGCACATTGTCAAATTGAGAAAGAAAATCTCTTAGGGCCTAAATTAGGTAAAATGTTATTAAAATTGTCTCATCAAACATTTTTAAAAACATCTGTTGATGGTAATTTTGCATGGACAATGTCTGCCTCAACCAAGGTTGTTCATTGAATGGAATATGGCATTGTGAGTTGTTTGACTGTGAGCTTAAGTTTGCTTTATCCTTGTAAATTATCAAAACAATCAGCTTGGATGAAGTATATGTTTGGCCTCTTTTAATCTTTAAACATTCCTTTTGAATCCAACTGTGTGAGAGCATTAAGGCAGAAAAATCTAATATGTCCATGTGGAGTGGGTAAAGTGCAATGAATGTATGTTATCTCTCGTTTCCAACAGAGAAATATAAAGCATATTGTTTGCCTTGCAGAGCTGGGGCCAGTCCTCCCAAATGAAATAAATTGTAAACTGACTGATCTTTTTCCATGAACTCATTTGAAAATGTGAGCTGCATTTCACATAATTCCTCGGACTTAACTAAAAATGAGGAAACTTCTTTGATTTTCATCTACAACAGTGTAGAAGACATAACCAAATGTAGAAGCAGAAAATGAAATATCTTCTCCGTTGTTTTGATGCAAAAGAGTAGTGCTACTGAAAAAAAAAAAATATATATATATATATATATATATGTGTGTGTGTGTGTGTGTGTGTGTGTGTGTGTGTATGTATATATATTTTGCTGAATAACCAAAGTCTGACAAGCAGTGAAACTCCATCAACCACCGTGGAGCATCTGAACTACAGACAAATATTCCACAGTGGTTTTATTTTAGAATATCATAGAGATGTCTGGTCATGTATCACTGCTAAAGCATAATCCCATGCTGCTAGCATTTTTATTAAGTGTCATACTGATGCTAATACTCCTCCAGAGGTCATCACCCAGCAGACGGGGACGCTACCAGGGGGAAAAAAAAAGCCCATTATCACAAAATTCCCTGGGGTAAATCAAAATGTATGACCTGGAAATATGCAATACAGTACATTAACAATGCCCTCAGAATGTCCCATTCTCCACACCCCAGACACAGAATACATCTTCATCTGCAACTGATTAATCTTGACTGGGTTTTACGTTTGGGGGAGATACAACCATGGAAAATATGAGAGGCTATTGGTATTATTATGTACACAGTATTTAGAACAAGTATCAGGTTTATGAAACTTTAAAACTTAAAAAAAAAAAAAAACTTCAACTGACTAAAAAAAAAAAAAAAGCCCTTTTTACACTTTTTTTTGGAAAGACCTTCAACTCAACAGATAGTCTCACAGTACCGTTTAAAATTCCGGTCAGGTGTTTTATTTAGCAGCCGGTCATTTAGCAACGTGTCAGAGCAGATGGTCGTTTGTACAAATAAACAACCCGCCCCGTGTCCTTCTCTCTGTCTGAGGAAGACAAATATGAGAAACTGGTCACATCGACGTGCTCTGAAATGTACTATCCACTCAAAAACTTAAGATGATTTAGCACAATATACTTATTCATTTTGCGTTCGTATGAGATTAGCTGCATCCTCACACTGAATCCTGCCTCTGTCCAAATAACCCGTCCTTTTACTATCTACACGAGTGACATTACAACAGGTAACAAAAAGAAGGTAAAAATAGTAAACATAATCTTCTTATTTGCAGCCTTGTGCCTCATAAAAGCCAAACTGTTTCCACTGATAGGTCAACCATGAACCAAATTGAGAGACTGTGAGAATGCTGCCAATTTAACAGATATTTGAGAACCAATTCTCTGTATGTGTTGAACTCACAGAACAAAGGATATATGATGAACACACATTTTCTCCAGGAAAAAAACTCATCAGTGAGGTATGACGTAAGCGGTCGAAGGTCTGTTTGATGTGTGAATTCTGTACACTTTTCCGCGGAGTAGCACATCAGACTCGTTTTGAGGCTCTGTTGCTGTTGTGGGGTAAACGACTTCAGGCAATTGGCAAAAAATAAAAATAAAAAATTGAGTTTTGAACTTGAGTGCACTACGGTAATGCGCTCAAAAATCTGTGCAACATGAAGGTCAACCTTGAACCCCTTTGAAGTTAAAAGGGTTTCATAGAAGTTCTTACCAGAAAGTAAAGTAAATCATTTTCATTCACCAAATCAAATCAATGTATTTTGAGAAAATATCCTTAACAGAAATACATAGGACTTCATTTTTGAATAAATCTCTATATCAGTTTTTGAACAAGTTCTCAATTCTTATACAGTGTAACAACAGATATTTTAAAAGCTATATTTGAACCAAACATGCCTTTTTGGGGGACAGTTTTTTTTTTTTTTAATGAAATGTGTTCTGGATCTAAGTGAAAAACCTGATCAAAGCACGGTTCCTTTTCTCTTTGATGCATTAATTAACAGCAATTACATGACAATAATATTCCATTATGTATTTGTTTGCTCAATCCCCGCTGTCTGCTCCTATAATCACATCTTTCCTTTTATTCTGAGCCACCAGAACCAGTTAGCTTTCTTTCACTGGAGCACCCCTGAATTCTAATAAACCGCTATCATGAAGCCGCAGGGGGGAGTTTGTTATCTCAAGGAGCCCAGCTTGTGTTAGCATCAGGGGGTTCTTTTTTTCCCCCCATTCTCAAAAAAGAGAGGATTTGTGTCTTTGTTCTAATGTCCTGAACCTCCTAAAGCATCTCTCTACTGGGTAGCTTATGGTTTTCATAAACACCACAATGATCTAATATTTGGTTACCAAGGGAACAAGGGACAAACACTCCTGAAGATACAAATCGAATTAGGACTGCAGTAACAGTATTGCAGTATACAGAAACAAAGATGCGTTCTTGGTCTGCTGAACTGGTAATGGCTAGTCCTGTAGCAATAAACGCTCCTGCATTGGAAAGTACTGGTCCAAGAAATGTATTAGATCAGGTCAAAGTGACATGAATGGAATTCTATGGCTTTATATTGTCAGACAAATTGACAGTGTGAGATGGAGTAATGGAAAGTGACAGATGCAATGAGCAAGGCCCGATTCTGAAACTCATGAAAATAAATGAGTGACACAAATGTGTTTATCTACAGACTATTGGGGCACTAAAGTGATTGGAGACTATTAAGAACTGGAAGCTGAAAGAAGGGAGAGAGAGAGAGAGAGGAGGTTATTGTCCTGTCAGGTCTTTATACATGGTTTCTCAGTCCACAGATTTTCTGAACAAAGTGACAGAAATTGAGGTAATTCTATTCCGTCCAATTTTGGGACCTGATTGAAATTCTACAAAATTTCATTTCATGATAGTATTTGAGGGGGCAGCCACACCTGACACAAATGATCTGAACTGTTCTTTTATAGAACCAAGGTCATTTCAGTGTGATCGTCCTAATCAGTGTCATTCGTTTTGTCCAATCTACATACACAAGTGACTTCACTGTCACCTCAACAATGCTTCTGTTTTGAAATAATTATTTTTGTAGTCTTTCTTTGAAGGTGTTTTATGAGCTTATGGGACTTTTATGATCCTGTCTGTTCATTTGTCTTTTAATGACATACCGGTAAGAGACACTAAACATTCTTCCTTCTTTATGTGTGTCAGACAGCCCAGATATATAACCTTCGGGATTAGCTATAAATCATTGTGTGTATTATTTCTGGCTACTATACTTCACTTATGTTCTTTTAAACACAATGATTACCATGAATATGAGCGCAGCTGTCACAACTGCATGCTTTTTTTTAAAAAAACGTTCTCTTTTTTTGTCTTAATCTTTTTTAGGACTGCGGGGGAAGGGGGGGGAAGTGAGAGGATACTCTATGTACACTTAATGCAGAACAAATCGTTTTCCTCCCGACGAGCAAATTCTCCACTGAAGACATGACAAAATAGCATAGGCATACATCCTGCTGATTCGGCTTGCGACGACAGATCTTCAGTGGTAATTCCACCTGTGCACTTAACCTTTTCCTTATTTTCCGGCTAAGTCATGTTGAACAAAAAAAGGGCTCCTTAGTTAAACAAAAAAAAAAAAAGAAAAAAGAAAAACAAAAATGAAACCAAACTGCAAATTGTGTTTATCGTTGTAATAAAAAAATCATTTCTCAAGCGTTAAAGCATTGAAAGTGGGTTGTGCTGTTTGCACTGATATGTTCTGAATATTTTAGATCCACACAAGTTTGGTGTGGTTACAGAGAATAAATATGCACCTGAATGACACATCTTAACCAGTTACAATGGAGTATTTGCCAAAGGAATGCATTATACTTCCAGTGCTGTGGTACAGCCTCATTTCATTAGAGCACTGTGACGGCTATGACACAGTTCATTCTTAATGCTTACATGCATAGTTAACCGCACACATGAAACATTCTCTTTACATTACTGAAATAGTATATGGCCAAATCTGCGACCTATATCTGTATCTATTTAAATCTGTAACCTGAATCCATGCAGCCCACACCATTTCTTATCTTTTACCAATACTTTTCTGGCATGTCAGCATAATGTGTTCTCCTGTGGTCATATGGTTTTCTCATTTGCTGAGAAACTGACATCACTCTAGATACAGCAAAGCCTTCACCCTGTGAACTCTAAGGAACAATCCTGTAGGAAGTGCACAGACCAAAAGGAAGCCATCATCTTTGGGGTTTTCACCCAGAGAACAACTTCTCTCTTTCTCTCTCTCTCTCTCTCTCTCTCTCTCTGTCTCAATCTCTCTTTCTCTCTCTCTATCTATCTCTCTGTTGTTCTGCTCCTCTCCCTTTTTCGTTCTCTGAAGAATATCATCCTACGTGCGTTTTTCTTTTTTTTCTCTCTGCCTGTGCTCTCTTCAGCTTACTGTATGCAGTTCATATTTTTGCTGATCCACAGTTTGTACTCCTCCGTTTCGTTCCTTAATCCAACTATCATTCATCCGCAAGATTCCTCTCTGGGGGACACCCACAAGTTCTTAGCTGGTCGCCTCAGGGAAAAACCCCTAAAAGGATTTCCATTCATGCTTTATAAATACAAAGCCAGGACTTCTTAGCCCCTTTCTTTAGCCCCCATTGGACATAGATTTAACAGTATGAGTTACACCTGCCCTCATAATCATTTTACTTACATAACCGAATCCTGCCTTCCTGTTTTTCACTATATCAACAAGCAATGTTAGGAACTATCAAAGTCTTGCCCAGCTTGTAAATTCCTTCACCAAATGGCGAAAGGAAAAAAGAGCAAAAGTGAACAAGTCCCAAAACGGGAGCATATTTGTCTCCAAACGTGATCGTATCCAAATCCCTTAAAAAGTATCTCTCTCAGTGGAACATATTCATGCTGCGAGGGAGCTGTAAGACTAAATGTAGAAAAAATATTTCTTTCTCCAGTAATGAATAGACTAGCATAAGGAATGTAATCAGTTCTCCAAGATGTGCTTATGAAGGCTTCAATATGTCTTTCACTGTAATCGTGCTGTCACAGTGACCAAGGCACGCTTGCCTGAATGAGTTTAACGAGGTGACTCAAGATGTCTTTGGTTCAATGGACTCTCTGTGTTTCGAACTGGAGCTGTGTGTATACACATGTGGTAATTAAATCTTCCAGAGGAAGACCACTCAGTCCTTTATCCCATACTGCCCTAAGACCCTCCAGAGAGACCACTGTACCTCACGCTTCACACTCAACAAAGATCTTATCGTTCTCTTACTCTGCACTGCCTTAGAGAGGCTGCAATCGATTAAAGTGAATTACCCGTTGCGGTAGCAAACCCCTTAAGAGTTTTGACTTTCTTGAATTTCCTTCTTTCAACAAACATTTTCAAGTCAGCACATCAAAATGTACTTATAACAGAAAAGAGCATGAATAAGCAATGCATTGTTAGGAATCTGGTTGAATTACTCTGTCTTTAGAATGGGTTGCAGTTTAGACACATATTCACCAAATATAAGTTTGAGTGAGTTTGAACCAAAAGAAAATTAAATTTGCAATTACATGTAACATAATCTAATGTGTGTAATTTCAAATATGTGTGTTCATGTCTCTATAGTAATGTACAGCAACTGAGTATCTTGTCAACAGCTTGAACAAATAATTATTTCGATTCAGCTTTCACTGTTTTCATTTGAATCATTTGCACCTTCCTAAAGCCTAACTGTGTAAGTCAGGCTTTCAAAGCTACATCATGGGGATTTGTGTCTTTCTTTGAGGGTTCCTGAATATCTTCTAATCCCATGGATCTAAAGAATTTCAAGGCTTTGTGACTCAACTCTTCAGTGTTCAGATATACTGGAGAAAAGATTAAAGTAAACGGATTACAGGAATGTCCCACATAAACATATAGCTTAATTCAACAATATATATCAGGATTCTTCAAATCCGGTCTCCGAGGTCCAGAACCCTGCTGGATGTCAACCAAAGAATGTGGCGTCCGGCTGGAGAGTGCATATGCCTTTTTTCCCAGGTACAAACCAAAAAAAAACAGCAGGAAATCATGGAATCTGTGGCAGGAAATGTCTGTGTTCTGGACAGGTTTTTGGGGTACTCATCCTCTGCATAAAACGGTCCAAAATAGACATCTGCCAACAATCTGATGGAATGATTTATCGTGCATTTTGTTCTGAAAATGAGCAAAAGTTCTTGCGGCCCATGTAACTTTGCAGTACAATAAATTATTTGGTATTTATTTATTTATTTATTTATTTATCATTGTCCTGAGAAATCCACAAGCAGATTGTTTTGAAAGCAATTACAAAGCATTAAGGATAACTTTAGGGTTATAAAATGTCTTATGAAACCAGTGGGAAAAATGAAATCATACTTGATTTTGTTTTAGCAGACTATACATTTGCACAGTGCAATTGTGTTATTGCTTCAGTTTCTATGCATGTGTATTAAACTGTGCTTTAAACTGTTTATAACAAAGCAAGCATATACCCGGGCAATGCATGGTGTTCTTTGTAGGGGACTTTGAACAAAGAATGTTTACAAAGTTAACTATCCCTTAAGGTCCTCTGTGGTAGACAAAACCAATGATAAATTGCATTTAATGGTAGCAGGCATATGGCAAGTTTTAAGAAACAGTAGGAAAAACTGCTTTGATAAATGTAAAATGCCATGAATCTGTCCAGGGGACTTGTTGTAGATGATCAATGGGGAAGTGCCTATATCCTCTGTAATGCCAGCTTTCCACTCAGAAGGGTGTGAGGTCAAAGGGCTACAGAATCCAGATGTGCTGCCATGTCTCAACAATTTCTGGTGTTGAAAATCAGTGATTTTCAGTGAGTGGAACCATTGTAGGCTCCCAATAAGCTGAAGCATGTTCTCATCCATCAGTTGGACACATTCTGGAATTTTCCTCTACGTTTGAAACACAATCATGACTGCTACAAACAAGTCGATGGACAGCCACCTCTGTGTGTTTCAGGTGAATGATACTGTTTCCTGCATAAAAGCGAAAGTGCTGTAAGTAAGATAACAGTTGCATGATTAGCCGCTTTAAGACAGAGATCAACATTTTGCCTCTTAAAAGCAACAGTTTGTCCAAATGGGAATAACTGCGATTCACAGTCGTGATGTCTTTCTACCAGGGGCCTGGGACACTAGTCTAAGCTGCTCAGTTGTATGCAGCATTAGTAATATTACATTGTGACTAGCATGCCAACGTAACAAAATGTTAAAACCTGTATATACTTGAGTTAAGTTCACAAAAACTACATCTTACAATGGATTCCATAAAAGGGCTATGCCTCAGCTTTTGGAAAGAGCGCGGTTGAGGTGTGATTAGCGTGTGTGTGCGTGTGTGTGTATTTGTCTTTTCTAGGCAGTAGAGAGAAGAGTGCCAGACTGTGTCGTTGCTTTGTAATTATATATTGAACTAGCCCCAGGGAGTGACCTACTTCTATTGTGGCTCTCATCAAGGCTCTGTGTCTACATCTCTGACCAGTCTTCCCTGTCACGACTCAACGGTGCATTCAAGAGCTCTCGGACAAAAGCATCATGGACACGTCTATTATGGGATATAGGGGTTGGTTTCAGCTTGACAACCGGCAGACAGATACCAACCAAGACACAAAGTTTAGTCCAGCCGGGTTAGGATGTCAGGAGCCCTTTATGTTTGGGCTGTTCGTTTAAGATCTCACTAAGGTTATATCATGGCTAATTTTAATAGGAGTTCATGACTTTATTTATTGCCAAGGAGCAGTTGTGGAGTCAATAATGTTTTCAGTAACAGTTCCTCAGGCTAAAAGTATTAACCAGGGACCAAGGCAATCAACAGCCACATGTGGTGCTTGGCATATGGAAGGCTTCAGACATGTACTTAAGATTGTATTGAATTTTCTTTTTATAGCATGTGTGTGGGAGTGGATTCAAAGATTGATTTAGAAAAGGTGGCGAAGTAAATGACTTTGTGAGATATGTTATGTCAGATAGTTTGAGTGGTCATTCTTCCATATATAATTAGGAAGTTAGCAAGACCATCTCAGATATTAAGCCACTTCCTATTTGACAAGGCGGTATTTTTTTTTTTTCCCTCACAGACATGTTGAAAAGTAATATTTAGTGTTGACAGTATCTGGGAAAACGATAGCGGTGACAGCCTCTTATTTCTCCAAGCCGAAGACACGTACCAACCTATAAACTCTTTCACACACACACTCACCGTGTATTGGTTACATTATGTTCCAAAAAAGGTGAGAGCTGAGGGATGATTAGAAAAGTATATGTTGGATGGCTGCCAGATCGGGGGAAAAAAAAAAGAGATCCTTTTCACTCCTTTGGTAAGCAAAACTGAGGCAAGATCACAATCGCACTCTCGGGTAGCTGAAATCCTATTAGTCATGGGTCACAGGGCTGATAATTACAGGGGTCACAGTTTTGTCCCTCCTACCCGGTAGGGTTGTCATATGTCATTGTCATTGTCTTGCTGCCCTCTGCTGCAGTACTTGTGGCAATGACAACCCACTGTTGTCTGAAAGACCAGCGGGCATTCAGCTATCATGTGTTCATTATAGGCTGTGGTCTATAGTCTTTGTTCTTTGTTCAAACTAAAGCCTGCCCAACTTTGCTATAAATTTATTGAGCATCATAGGAGAAAACGTGTTGAGAGGAAGATTTTTTTAAAGAAAGGAGAAAGAGTCGCTGTATAGGCCTCTAAGCAGAAAATGTCAAATACATACAAAACTAGTAACAGTGTTTGTAATTGGTTGTATACTGGGATCACTCCAAACTGGAATGTTGGTTATGCAAAAGGGAATATATCATGCCCCTGGATTAGATGCAGACACATGTCAGAAGAAGCATTGCTGACATAAACTTGGAGCTACACTTCTATGTGTCAGCTTAGTTCACAATCCAACTGCTGCTGTCTATGAAATGCATTTTCATTGGACTACAAAAACACAACAATGTGATATGGTTTTGGATCCACTGCCACAGATACAAGCTGAGTTTCTACTTCAAGCAGTATTTCATGACATGATTGACATGGAATCAACAAGAAATGTGTAATAACTTTTAGAATATTTTTCTCAAATAGAACAATTTCACTTAGTGAACCAATACATTTTTGTGCTTTAATTAGCAAGATATATTATCCAAAAATATGTTTATTCTACTTGCCATTACCACTTAGTTTCCAAACAAAGCGTATTGTACTTGAGGTCCATTACATAACTGGCCAGGAATGCTTTATGATGAAGTTGAGAGACTGTTTTCTACATTGACATTGGAGGCTCTCCGGAACTTAATGCACGACTTGCTACCAGAGTCCAGACACATAAGAGGCAGAGCAGGGTTGAGATTGAGGGTTTGCGTCTGGATGTTGAGCAGAGGGGAGATGATTTACATGACCCAGGACTTACAAGTATAATCACAGAACCAGGCACCATCTCAAGTGGGTCAGATCCAAACAAAGTCTTCAATCACACGTGTTGGGGAAGAACCCAGCAGGTACCGTGTGTAACGTTGGACTTTCAGAACTCTATGTACTCTCTCAACTTAATTTTTCATCCTAATTCTCTTTTTCAGTCTTGATCTCTCTTCTTCCCCTCTCTCTTTTGTGCTAAGTAGTTTTACGTTTGTCCATATGAGCACCTACGCATGCAAAGACAGAAATGACTGTATTCATATCCCTCTCCTATCTAACACCAAAACTTGAGTTGTAAGAGCTTAATTTCTATTACCTATGTATGACTACATAGGGGAACCTGTGGTCACATCTTTGAGGATGTAATGTTATAAAACTGTAGCTAGATGCATTGCCAATGAATGAAGCAAGAAACACATGAAAGTATTGGATTCAAATGCGGTTTCGCTGCACTGGCACTAGGACAATGGAGTTCTGTTCCGGCCAGCTGGGCCCCCTCCACCTGCTACAATTGCTCCCATCTTGGCTTTGTTCTGCATGGATGAGGTCAGGGCTTCCCTCATGACATCACTCCACAGCTGATTGGAGCATAGGTTATTCACTATGCAAATGAGGAAACAAAGGACCCCTCTTTCTCTCTTTTCCATTTTTGCTTGTTGGTCATCTGGTAAACAGACCATCAGTGAATGTCATCAACCAATTTTTGGAAATGAGTTTTGAACCTCACAGTGTCACTTTAGGTGTAAATATTTGCTTACAGTGATGTATTCTCACAGCGTTGTAGGTAATATCTATAATCTGACAATGTTTTTTAACCTCATTTAAAAACAAATCACTCAAAAATACACAGAAAATCAAAATAAAATTTACAAAAAAAACCGTGCACCAATAGTACTGAACTCAGTGCAGCATCCCTGAGTCATGACTGCCGACTGCTCCCTCATTCCATCTGTTCAACTCCAGATATTCCTCAAGGAAATTTCATAAGTGTTTTCACAATCAGTATAAACCTGTGTTTTATGATGTTCTTGTCTGGTGGCTAGAGAGCAGGTTAGGCTTGCATTAGACAAAGAGCTTGTAATTTTTTTTTAACAGGAAATGGCCACAGTGAGGTGACCCATCTGGCTTCCTCAGAGCTGCAGATTTTAATGTATTTTTCAAAAAGATAGAGTTTGGAGTTGTGAGAATGGCTTTCGAAAAGAGAGAGTGAGAGAACAGGGGAACAGCAACTGCATCAGATGTGAAGGAATGAGCCCATTAAATGAAGAACTGCAGAGAAGAGACAACATGAAGGTTAATCAATATCCCTGGTCTAGTTAGGCCAAAGATCTACTTTTATTGAGGAGATATAAATGCCACACTGTCTAATGAAGTCTCTTGTGGATTCCCCACAACTGAATCATTTGTTACCACCAGACTGGACTCCCCACGAAACATTACAGTTTTTCTTCAAATTGTGGGAATTTTTTTTTTTTTTAATTGCTGCAATTACACTTTTAAGAATTTTTTTTTTTTTTGCACTGGATAATAATCAATGCATTTGTCTGTGTAAATGAATGCAATTTAAGTTGCGTAGCTTGATCATTTGTGGGTTTTCATTTCATAAATATGAGACTTACTATCTGGTCCGTACACCTAAGCGTTTATATAACATGCAAAAATATATTCCCACTGTGCTACTGGCTTGCCAGGCGGTATTAGACAGAAGTGATGTTGTACCAAAAGTGTACCAGAAGTACCACAAAATGTGACACTTTTGGAGAATGGAGACGTGGTTAAAGTAAAAATAAATAAATAAATAAATAAATAAATAATACAAGTTTATTTAGAGCCAAAAATCACTATTTATAGTCTCAATGGGCTTTACATGTCCACAACGAAGTCAAATCAAAATGATATTATCCATAAGTTAGAGAAAATAGATAAGTCTTTAGTTTGGTTTTAAAGGAACTGAGAGAGTTTGCCTCTCTAACTTCTGTAGGCAGACCATTCCAGAGGAAGGGAGAGTGGTAGGAAAATGCTCGGTAGCCAGCGGGCTTCTTTTTAACTCTTTAAAAACAATTTTAATATCTTACATATTAATATGTAAGATTTAAAAATAACATATGGCGTTGTTTTTTGAAGGTCCTTTGTTTAATTATCCCAGCACCAGTATCAGCCTGAAGTTTAGTGTGCAGCTGAAGAGCAGGGATACCTACTAAGGCATCTGGTAATGATCAAATGCTTCTGAAAACCATATATGTGTCCGGGCTAAGTGGGTACTATTTTCGCAGGGTACGTCTAACTAGCAAAATAATGGGAGACAGGTGTGCTTTTGGAGACACAAGGAAAAGAAAGCCAATTAATCAAAGCTGATATTCCAGGGACTCCAGTGCAGAGCATGATTATTTCACTGTTTACAGAAACTTTCTCCTTTCTGAAGGGTTAAACCTAGATCATGTTTTTAAAAGGTTACAGCAGAAGTTACCTACTCTTGTTAAAGCCATTCATATGACATGCAGTACAGCAAACAGTGGAAATGGTAGGGCAGTTCAGCCTCAGGCTATTTAGTCTATGCAACAGTAAATACAGTCTGCAGAATAATTATTCAGTGTTTCTCAACACATGGGGTCTCAGTGGACTCCCCATTTTTTCAGGCCTTGTGCTAACAAACCTATTTCAACTTACCCAAGACCTTTATGACTAGATGACAAATTGAACCAGTGCCAATGTCAAGGCACTGTTATTATGTTATGGCGTTAAACTTGAGCAAAAATTTGCAGTCTTCAGAACTAGAGTAGAAGGTGGTAATTTTCATTCATTCTACATTATTTGAAGTGATTAGTTACAATCATAAGGATCCATGGGTGTTCTGACTTTGACCTTACTTGTATTTTACTTTTTCCTCGTTAAGTCACTCAGCAGGACTTACTAGGACTTAGTAATTTTATACAATGGTATTAGGTGTCATTTTTTTTATCACAATGATGGAACACCATGTTTAATCCTCATGCTCCAGACAAAATACCCAGTCCTGTGTTTACATGGCACTGACCTCAGGTGAAGAGTAAACATGTTCCATCATACATCTTTACATGTGGGCTTATTTTACTGCTCTGATTAATTCTCAGAAAGTTCTGAAATTGCTTGTAATGGGAAGAGTTGAGTATTTTCTAGATATGGAAAAATTACCTGACAGAGAACTTGGTCAATATCAGATAATGAACAAAAAACACTCCAGGGCATAGCTTTGATGAGTCAGGGTTAGCAGTGCTGAATAGGGGTGATACTACCGATGATAAGAATATTTAAGATTTCACTTCTATTAATTTACAGTTCTAAACACAGGAGCCGTTTGAGAGAAGCCAAATTGAAAACGTATTGAATCTAAAAGTAATTTGGAGACAAGACATGGTACGTGTCTACAGGAAATCAGTGAAAGTTGAAATCCCACTGTTAGCAGATGCAAAAATTTCTGACTGAATTCTGAGTTTACACAGTTCAGAACAGACCAGGAAGAACTGTAAAACAAACTTAAGCAGACTTCCTTGCAAACACATTTTACATCGTTTGACTGTAATCTCATTGGCACAAGCAACAAAGCATGAACCCTTAATCTCCATGGTAACACAGATGAAAAGGTAATGGTCTAGCTACCTCACGTTTATGTAATGATCTGTCTTTGATGGGCATTCCAAATGAGAATCTAAGATGAGGTCACTCTTTTCCTTCTTATGACAGGAAGACATTTTTTTTTTTAATTCCCAAAGGGGTGCTCTCGGCTACCGGCCGAGACACTTTGGGGTCAAGGCATTGAGTCAGAGAAGGAAAATCTATCACTCTGTTTTTTTTTGTTGTTGTTTTTCTTTCTGCCATGTGTTGGCTTTACTTTAAACTGGAGCTCTTGCTGTCAAGGGTCAGCTCATAGGGCCCCAATTAAGAGTTCAACAGGATGACTACACTGACCTGATTGGTCCTTTGCGAATGCACAGGTCTTAAAAAACGTGACCATTTCAAGGGAACAAGAAGAATATGTGCTGGAAGGTTATTAGCAACTTGATATGGCAGGGAATTTCATGGTAGTGGTTTCACATAGTCCACTTCAATTTGAATGATAAAATTTAATATGTAAGTAGTACTATGTAGCAAGTTACTGCGTGATCTCTGTATTTGGGGAATTGTCCGTTCTCTGCATGCTATACATGTTGTCTGACATACCTGTGTTCTCACCTGAAGTCCACTAACAGGAAATAACACTGTCTTTTCCTTCAATAATTCAATATAGAAATGATCAAATTAAATAATGATAGATATTTTAATGCTCATGATACACTCATTTTCTACAAATAATCAAATAAAAAAACCACCAACACAAAAGCCTATTACAAACCCATGAAACCAGATCCATATTACAACCATGCTGTTACCACATGTGTGTTACCATCATCACATCATTACATGAGGTAGGTGGGTTCCCTCATTTGTCTATGCAATGAAAAATAGCTTCTTTTGTGAACTTAATATTTGTCTGTTGACCTCTGATGTATCCTCATAAAGTTCGGGGCAAAAGTCAGTGGCATTACCGCATTATGATTATGGGCAGCACCATTCAAGCGGATTGACTTGAAAGTACTTCAATTTCTTATGCTAATTGTGAGTGATGATCACTGGACGAAAGTTTAACACAAGGTTTAGAGTCAGAAGTTTAAATGGCGGTTGGAGGTTTCAATAAAGGAGTCAATATGAAGTTCCAAAGAGAGTCTGGTTAATTTAAAAACAGTGCCTCTTTGTCTGAGCTCTGGGGTCATGACCCCTGTCTGCTGTGACTTGTCTTAGTGTTTGCAGACGTCATATGAGAGAAACTTTGTGGTACGTTTACCCCTGTGGATCATTGTATGTTTATACAAAGCAATGTGCCATGGCAGTGAGATTTTAATGACAGTTATCCTCATAGATCACCACCAGCTGCCGTGCTGTGAGGATCATTAAACGATCAATGAGCACGTATTATTGGATTAGCACGTAGAAAATCATTTCTAGGTATAAGAAATGAAGGAGTACTTTAAACTTTTCTTATACCAAATCTATCAAGGATTCATAACAAAAAAAAGTAACAACCAAGCATCAGTGAATGGGCCTGTAAATGTAAAGCCCTATACAGATATTCTCAGTGATTCTGTGGATCTTAGTCCTAATCTCATGGCACTAACCATAATGTGATGTAATACTCACAAAGCAAGGATTTGAACACATGGTTTTTAGAGAATATTGGAGAAGACAGAGCATCTCGGTTTATACTTTGGATTAATATTAAATCGAGACCAAGGTTCTCAACTGTGCGCTATCTTTTTGTTAAGGAGGAGAAAAATACATACAAACCAGCAACAAACATAACACCTCCCAACACCAGCATTTTCTTTGAAAACAACATCTCATTAATATGTATTTTTTTCCATGCCTGTTGTGCCTTTTGGGTAGTATATACGAGTAGGGCATATCATATTCAAACAAATAAGATTCAAAATGAGATCCAAACAAATGCCGGTAATATCAGACCAGCCTTAAACAAGACTCTGTCACCAGGTTCAGGGTCACTGAGGAACTGTTTACACTATTCACTTCTTTATTGCGCAACTCACCATTATGTAATGGGCTCCAAAAGAACTGTTAAGAATGTCTCTCTTCTTTTTCACGCCTTCTCTAAAACAGACGTTCTCTCTTATGATAACTATCATTATCATCGTTCATAAGAAAACTGCCTGTAAACTACAAAGACAGTCCAGATGCCCAAAGATCTATAACACTTGAAAATATACATTACATACAATTATCATATGCTTAAAACAAGCTCATATTTTTCAAAGGGGAAAATAGGCCAAGTCTGAAGTATTTTGGGGGGGAGAAATTGGGTTATACACTTATTTCAATCAAGATATTAAAAATAGTGCCTGCAGTTACCAGTTATTACCAATATCAAGTACAAATATAGCAGGAAGTAGTGCAGCAAGGGAAAAAACATTGGTCATCTAATTAACTGACAGCAGGTTTATTGCTTGAGACAGCCACGCATTCATCTAGCATGTAGTATCTTAATAGATGACTGGATTAACTGAGAGAAAGAGAGAGATAGAGACACAGAGAGAGAGAGAAAGCAAAAGAGAGAGAGAGAGAGAGAGAGAGAGAGAGAAATGGCCTCTTTAGATGTTACAGCAATTTATAATGAAGTAAAATAATACAATAAAAGCATTGCTGTACAATTACTAAAAACACAGTAAAATTGAACCATGGAAAATGCATTGTTCTTCTAGATTTCGGCTTGGGGTTATCTAAACACGCAAGAAGGACAGATTTAGAGACTGGAACCTGAAACTCAGCGGCACCATGCAGATTTATGGCCCCTAACCACTCTGTTCACTTTTCTTAGCCACATTTTCACCATTTCTCCCCATATACCTGTCTCCTGGGAGGAGTCTTGGAGAAATACCAGGACTATGAATCTCAATTTCTCTTCTATATTATTTTCTCTAAATTGAACTCACTGGGAGTATTTGCCCCTGTTTTTTTTTTCCCCCAACTCAAACAATGTGCATTATAATCCTTTGTTGACCCACTTTGCTACTGTCCTGTGTGTTTTTTTTTTTATCACCTTGTCCTCAGAGAAAGATACATCTGTAGGATTTAAAACAACAGATTTCAGCTGTGTTTAAACCAACAAATCTGAGCTCCATCGGTTGGAGACCAGCCGCTGTAAGGAGACATATGTTACACAGCGATTTAGCCCATATAACACGATTAGCATACTGCTTCATCACAGTCAATGGGTGACGGATTTCACAAGGCACTGACATCTGCGTAGCAGTCTGCTAACGCACCAAACACAGATGTTCAAAAAGTGAAAATAATTAGAGCCGTACAAGGATTTTTCCCTTGCTTTTTCCTCTTTGAACCCAAATTTACTTTCTTCTTTGCAGGTTTTGCAGATGTAAAAGTAAAGCCAGCCATGTCAGCTCTGCTCTGCTCTGCTCCATCAGCAAGTAGAACGCTAGACCATCAGAAGGAAAGAACAGAGGAAAAGAAAACAGTAGCTCCTTACAAGAACAACATGGTTCTCCAGAGAGAGGCCCCCACCACCTCGCAAGGACATTGCTTCTGGAAAGAAAATAAAGCAGAGAGATCCAGGCAGCTGAAAGACAGGACCTTCCAACCACACTAGCCGCCAACAGAGACCCATGTTCTTGTGAGTTATAAAACCACTGAATAATGGAGCCATTGTGAAGGAATGTGGTAGAAGGACATGATACAAGTAGGATGAGAAAGAACCTGAGTCAACTGCTGCATTGAATTTAGAGTTCCTTGAAGACAAAAGAACTGAGATGTCTGTTGATCTTACAGACTTTTTTTAGCACTGATGTTCCTTTGCCAGATTTTACTAACACTGCAACTATAGGGCTCACTTGCACTTTGTTTGCAATTTTGTATAGAAATCTACACAAAAAAACATACAGAAACACTGAGAAATAGTTGCACTCTGAAAGTCCAAAACAGATTATCTGTCTAAGGATTCCAGGGCAGCTGACCTGCCTAAAGATATATGAATTTGCTGTTGACCTGTCTAATGACATGTTATTAAGTTGCTGTTGACCACTGCATCAGAAAAGAGTTGCTTTTAAACAGAATAAGGATTCTTAAGACTTCAAGAAGACCTGACAAAGCCAAGGACCTCATACAGAGCTATCAATGGTACTTGGAAAATGGCCTTCATTTTTGTTTAACACAAAATCATATCTATTGAATGTACTACTGTCCTGTCTTTTTGAGAAAGCTCCATTTAATAGAGAAAATTACTGATTGGGTACAATGACAGAAACTGGAACTGCTATGTACCCGCTCAAATAGTTAAAAAAAAAAATCGATTTACTTTGACTGCCTGCCTACATAACCAAACACAACACGAGAACTAACTAGTTTCTAGCCTAAAAAAAAGACCATTTTTCCATAAAACGGTCAATATTGGCTGGAATAACACATACATACTGTTTTGATAATTCACAGTTTATGTAATGAATAGAGCCCCTGATTTATAGCCTGGGGTATAGTATGCTTTTTTGTCTTGTCAGTGGACCGGCACATTCTTGGCTCTATGGAATATTTCATCTCTTCTGAGCATTACAGTAAATTGGAGGTTTCCTTGTTAGGAAAAAAAATGTCTTTATTGAGTACATTTCAAATTTATGGTCAATTTCTGAAGTACATTCCAGCCACCCCGAACAGTGTTACTTTAGCAAATTTTGACCTTGACCTCTGTAAATCAATTTGTTAACTCACACTTGTAAAAGACATAGTTCAAAACATCATGTTCAAAGACGGTGAACAACAACCGTTTCAAACTAGTTTTGGAAGCATGCAGTATGAGGCATTGTTGGCATTGCTTTGAAAATGACTAAAAATGTGAGAGGGGTCTTAGGATGTCTTTAAAAATGGAACATTGTGAACGTGTCTCCTTCTTTTGTTTGCCTTCATAATGTGTTTTGAGCCGTTACACTCATGCCTTCAACAGATAGTAGAACAATTCAGCTCTATTTCTTAATATATTCATTAATTAGGGATAGCCAAAATAGGCCACCAGTTTATGGTTTTGGGTCCATAAATTCTTTAGTCCATTTCTAATCATTTGTAACACTCAGTACCAAATGATGGCAAAGCCTCTTCATGGTAATAAATGTGTAGTTTGCTCTATACGATGGCCATACTGATAAACTTTCAGCAAAAATATAATGGCTAGTGGTGTATTTCAGTGTACATGTGTTTGTGGTTCTTATAACGGTTTCCCACTCATAACATAATGATAAGCAAGAAACGACACCAAAGTTGCTTCTGAAACATTTAAAAACACAGATAAATAGAAATTCGACAAATGTAAAATTGTGAATGTAAACTTCACAGCTGAGAAAATCAAACATATTCCCATTCGCAAAAATCTGAAGGCTCCCAGAGAAATTCTTCAGCACAAAGAAGGTGAGCCTGACTTTCTAAGTTCAATCCAGACTTAAAGTAATACTCCCTTCATTTTCCAAGAACCATTCAAACTGTCAAACCTAAAAGAATTTCGCTGTGACACACCAGATAGGATCGTAATTTACCCTTTGTTTCCAGTCGTTGATCTCACTCCTTGGCTTGCCCTCTTTATTCTCTTCTAACTCCCCAACCCCCAAAAATGAAAAACTAGGCCCTTCTTGGAACGAATTCTCTTTGATTTGTTGGTTTGTCTGGTAAATATGGTACATGTGGGCAACACCATATGGAGGTATTAGATTGGGAATGAGCTGTCTCTATCTCCCATTGATGGGATCTCCATAAATCGTCCAGATTTTATTCTTTTATGGTCCTCTGTTTCTCCAGCAAACATCACTCTGATGAAAATCCCTCTTCCCAAGACAGATGCTTCAAGTTTTGCAGATGCTCTATGTTCTGAACATTATTGAGTTTATGACACAGAAATATTGACACAAAATAAAAAACACTGCCTTAAACTGAACCAGCACTGCCGCTATAGTGCTTCTCTTGTGCTGAGACAAATGCACAAATCATATTATGTTTTGTGTTTCTGTTAAAAACTTTTTTGCCGATCCTTGGAGGACTACTTTCTATTATTTTCAGTATTTAATATTTATTAATATTCCTCGTTCCAGAAGGATGCCATTAACATATCATGTAGGTCTGCGTGCATTCCAGTTTAGAATCAGTGGCCAGAAGATGAGGAAAAGCTTCTTTATTATGATGTTTTACTCATTTTCAATGATAAGATCTGAACTTCTGTACTTTTTTTCCTGGTCTTAGGTTTTCATGTGATAGGTGGTAAACACTGGTCACTGAAATTAGGTCCTTTTAAGGTGTATCAAAATGTCAGTCTAGTTTCAGTGAATTAAATTAACTTATAATATATACTGCATTTCATACTTCATAATAAAATTACCAAAAAAAAAGAAAACAAAAACTTTTCAAGCAACAATTGAAATGTAGCCACATGCAATGTTCCTCTACGATTCTGTCATGTTAACTTAGTACTGTGATACTGTAGCCATGACATTAAAAGTGCCAGGAGATGAAAGCTCCCATGCAAAATGTTTTTTTTTTTTTAATCAGTTGGCTTAATTAGTCTATGATAATATTTTTTAACATTATTTATTATAGGTTTCGTAGGAAAAATTCCATGTTATAGAGCCATATTTGTTGACATACAATTTCTAAAATTCACTGTTCAGTGCAACTTACTTGTGCAAATATATGTGAAGATATTTGCGAGCAATTTAGAGTTGAATTGTGTTTACAATGCTAAATAACTAGGATCAGAGTTAGGGTGCAGTTAAGAAGTAGGCAATGTTTCACAAAGACTCCCTAATAGCCTACACATGTCTGGACTAGTAGACTTAGACTTAGACTTAGACTACTTTTATTGTCATTTCCACATATGCATGACTCATACATGCAGGGGAACGAGATTGCGTTACACAAGGACCACAGTGCCACATAAAACAAATAACAAATAAATACCACATAAAACAGTAAATACGCACAGTAAATACTGAGGGGACAAAAATTGGGTAATAAATATGACAACAGAAAGTACTGAGTAAAAACAGAAAGTACTGAGTAAGGACAGAAAGTACTGGGTAAAGAAAGTACTAAGTAAGTAAAGAGTAAAACTTCTACAACATACAATTAAAAAAAAGAGAGAGAATCCCTACATATTACAAACCTAGACATAACAAGCACACCTGACAGGGACAGTGAGTTACTGGCAACAGCATCCGCATTGTGCAGGTAGGTGAGTTGTTTGTGGTGTTAGTGCAGTTGATTGTGCAGTTAGTGCAGTTGATTGTGCAAAAGTGCAATTTATTGTGCAAAGGAGAGGTCAGAGAGTTATCAGGTTAGTAATGGCTTCTGTTGGTTTTCACTTGCCCAAACAGTTACAGCCACCTATGCGTTTTGTTTGTTTTAACTCGTATTGCTATGCTGGCTAATTCTTTCCACAAAGTGATTAACATGTATTTCATCTTAAGGCACAATGTTCTTGCTGAAAAATCCAGTGTCATACAAATTAAAAACCCACATGTATTATTGTACTCTAAGAACTCAAAGTCTAACCTAGACAACTGAGATACTAGATCCTGTAATCCAACATAAATAAGTATCAGGGAAACTTCCAGAAATTAAAAGAAATCTGCTCTGGTGTCTATAGTGTAGTGACCATCTACATTATACTAGTAAATCATTTGTTACTACAAGCAAGAGTAAAATGCTGTAAAAGCTATAAAACAGAAAAGATGTAATAAAGAACTGTGTACTAATTGAGAAAAACTATCAGGAAAGACATTAGAGTTTCATTAATATCCTTGACAGAACTCTAAAATATTAAATCTAGTGGAATGCGTCCAACAACAACCTACAGAGGTGTTTCAATGCTTGAGCACAGTGGTGGTTTAAAAAAAAAAAAGTTTTCTTTAAATGCATTTCAAATAAAGAAAAGGTTTCTTTGTTAGAGGTACATTTTCTTCCCATGAAGAAGACAAGCTGGAAGAAACATTTCCACTTGTCACACATCCATGCTTGCAGTAGACTGCTGTGGCTCTGTTTATGTCCATGCAACCATGGCAACCCTTCAAAGGACTGAATCTGTCTATCATGCTGTTCTTCATTTGGTCACTAACTCAATATCACTCAATGCACCACTGTGTTCTTGAGAAAGTAGTTCTCATTGTCTAAAGACAAACTATTTTACTTGAACATTTTCTCGGCCATTCTGGAAAAAGTGCCCCCAATACTGAAGTATTTCTCTCTCTCTCCAAGCTCAAACAATGATCAGTTACAGTCTCAAAAGGTTTTTTTTTTTCAACCAATATTTCTCCCCCACTTGGAAAACCATTTTTTTTAACAACGTACACTAGTGCTGGAACATGTCATAAACACGGTTGAAAGTGCACCCTTTAATATCTTTGAGTCAAATACCAGATCCTTTACCTGTCAGCTTGGATTTGTGAGTGTTTTAATAAATCATGTGATTCTTTAATTGGACGTCCATTAGTGATTTGCTGTTTGTGTCGTCACGTCAGTTTTGTTTTATACCACTGAATTAGCATGCGCTGCTGTCTTGGCCATGTATCTTTCTTTAACAAAAGCCCCTTGATCGTTCAGGGCTTACACTTCTTCTCTAAATTAAACAAACATTTGTGAACTTTAAGGAACTATCTTTTAAAATAATGCAGTGCTAAATGGCAATACATTAATATTGAATGACGATACAATCAGATGTGATCAGAAATATTTTATACTCTAAAGCTGATGACAGAATTGATCCCTCACTCCCTGACTTATTTTTTAATTTTACTTTTTTTCTTTTTTTTTTTTTTCCTCTTAACATTATCATTTTGCCTACACACGAGAATCGTTAACCATGGTTACCCACCAGGACCTGTAATAGTATGAAACACAGAACTACCAACAACTCTGTTTGAGTCTCACTAATGAGGTGCGTTAAGACTACAAAGTCTCAGGATCTGTGGAAGACCCACAGGTTATTGCAGTCACCCTGGGCTGTTAATGGAAGCCTACTCAGCCCAAAGGAATGCAACCAAGTCTGTGACTCCCCAGTGTGAATGGACCTCCCCTAGCTTGTGTGGGGGAATCCATGCTTTCTGCTTTCCTCAGCTTTCTTGGTCTATTAAAGGTTTAATAAGTGCTGATACAAGACCACCTAAAAGACTTTTTACCATTGTCACTACCTGTACGATAACTACAGCAGTGAAAGGACCGTTCGCTCAAAAATGCTTGCCGTTAAAAGCTTCTCGTACTGACAGGCTATCAGTTTACATAAATGTTGATCTACCCCATAACTGTTCCAAAATAAAGTTAGCTGTTTATTCATGTTACTGTTTTTGTAAACTGCTTGTTAGTGGATGCTTCAGAAATTCTAATGTTCTTCAGTTTGTTCAGAGTGCTACCGTTGAACATTTGCAGAATATGGAATATATATATTCTGCATGTTTTGTTAGCTCATGTTCCTTTTTGTTTAGAGAAGTGCCTCCCAGCTATGATTCTTAGTACGTACTTGTCAACAGATTTCTGATCTGGTCCAGGTCTGTTACAGGCTGCTGGCTGCTATTAAATGTCTAACTCAATCATCTGGACCAACAAAAGCTATTGTTTCACAACTTGTACAGATTAGAAACAGAAGAGGTGTGATGGTTACAAAATTGACACAAACTTTCCACCTTAGACACATAAGGTGGCACAGACATATAAAAGACATCAAAGCATGGAAAAGGCATGGAGTTTGTGTGAGTGTGTGTGTGCAGATGCGTGCCTGTGTGTGTGTGTGTGTGTGTGTGTGTGTGTGTGTGTGTGTGTGTGTGTGTGTGTGTGTGTGCGTGTGTGTGTGTGTATGTACCATGAAAACAGCCTGTCTCTCTCAGCAGGATACTGAAAAGTGTGATTAAAACCTCAAAGTGGATCTCCCCATTCAGCTCAACTACCTTTCCCATCAAACCTTTCCCTGAGGTACCCATGCTGTGCAGTAAATCAGACAGTGTAGCCAGTTACAGTAAAAACCTAGCCAGGGTGACGCAGTAGAGAGAGTTTCAGCATTTTATATGTGGATTAGTCAGATAAGTCAAGAAGGGTGAACTGAAACAAATGATTGAACAGGACCATATGTAACTTCTGTTTTGTTAATGCAGATTAAGGGAAGAGCACTCTAAACTAACGGTGAACTATAGCTAGGCTTATGGCTAATATCCTTTTTCAAGTCTTGTAGACTGATATTTAAACTAATATATTCTTATCAGCTAAGTTCACTACACACGCACATCAGTGTTCCATGTAGAGAAAGTTGAGAGCAGACAGAGCTTGATAAATTGCAGAATCCGCTAAATGTAGGCACCAGAGGAAGAACTGGGATTAGAGACCATTTGTTTTAGTCACTGGAAGAGGGTGAGTCAAAGATCCCTACAGTGTTAACATTAGCCCCCCTCATTTTTGTGGACATCCTTTGAGAGGAAAGCGGAGCATGACAGGGAAACTGAACCTACAGGAAGTGGTCAAAAATGAGATCATCTTGGGAAAAGGGCTTGTGGATATTTGCATCTTTCCAGCACAGACCTGAGGGGCACGAAGAGGGTGATGGAGAAATTGCGCACTGAGCACAAATTCCTCAATGGAAAATGAAGGATAAGGTTATCCAACTTTTGAAGTGGTTATCTGTAACTGTAGTCACAATCAAGCTGCACCATAAGACTCAATGCTCCCAATATTGGTCGGTAATGATAACCCTTGCTGGTATGTATTTATTACTTCATGTTTGGAGTGAACTGGGCTATGCATTGGGCCTTCATTAGTGTGCAGTGTAGATTGTCAGTGGATCGTCAACTTTAAACTTATGTCATGAAATTTAATTTGACAATCAATTTTGTGTGTGTGTGTGTGTGTGTGTGTGTTTGTGTGTACCATGAAAACAGCCCGTCTGGTGTGAAATGCAATGCTGCAATTATTTAATTAATCACAGTTTACATGATGACACTAAAAGAAATTACCAGTGACTGACGAGGCTCATATAAACCACATCTAAAACAGTGACATATTTATGTATTGTTTGATACTGTATCTGTTTGTCATCAGAGAAAAATATGTTCATTGTTCAACAAACCCAAACAGAACAATTTCTACAAAGGTTGATGAGATGCTTGACGATAGCAACATCTTTCTCAAGGCACTCAACTTTTTTCCACTGAAGAGAGTTCACCAGGAAAACCTAGGTGACTAATGTTCACACTGAAAAAAGCAGGCTAATGTGTAAACTCAGAGATTTTGGAAATTTATGACCTCTCTAACCACATCAACCAAGCAGCTCTAAGCGTTGAGCTTGCCTGTGTATTACCCCACAACACCCTTCCCTCCCCCTACCCTCCTATCTGCTGACACACATTGCACTACACGTAGAGAACCCTCCGGAAGAAGGGCTTTCCTTTTGTTAATCCCAAGATTATTCCTTGCCTGTGTGCTGTGATAGAGAGAACAGGATTCACCCTCAAGGGTAAACCAACAGACTGGTATATCAAGCTTGATATGAATGCTAAAGAGTGCTCGTCAAAAAGCGTTATTTACTAAATAAAGTCACTTATACTAAAAACAATTGGAGATTTACGGAGTTATTAAATTTATAACAAAATGAGATTATGCATTATACGGAATGACTAGAATATGTGGAAAGTAAGAAGATCCGTAAAATGGTTTGTCTCAGTTTTTAGCATATTCTTCATATGTCGTAGCGGTTTTGGTTCAAAAGTCTGGTAGAATTTTGTAGTAAATTGCCCTACTACATTTTAGAGGTTCCAAGACATTACTAAGACCCATTTTATTGAATCTGAAAGCTCAAATATAACAGTATGACCTGCAGCATTTTAAAAGTGTGACAGCCTAAATAAACCTTTGTACTTGACTTCACTCCTCACAGGATACTTGTTTGAAGTAGTCTTACTTCTCGTACCTCTGACCCCTGCTAGCCACAGGTACCTTAGGCTGACCAAACTAGGTGGCCAATCCACAATGGTGGATTGGAGAGGACAGTTGGACTCTTTCATCAGGATATGAGGTAATATTTCGCTAACCTTTTTTCAGCTCTCTTACATTAGAAAAGTGCTTGTCATCTCGTACTTCCTAAAAGAATTCGGAGGACTTCCTTTTGAGACTCTGAAGTTTCAGTTGAATTGGGCTTTTGCAGATTTTTCTTCTCAGAAAACAAATCACATTTAGCATGAATTTTTTTTCCAGGTACAGATTTTTTCCTTAGGTCAGTTGTAGTTACGCACCTCACAATTTGAATCTTATTCACCCATAAAATCACACTTGCTGTATTGACTGCCCCATAAAATACATAAATTTGGGTGATTTATTTTACCATGCCTTGATAAGATAATGTGATGTAGTACTACATGTATGATTTTCTCATACACACCTTTACTCTAAGCCTCTCTGAAGTTCAGTGTAGAAAACTCCCAAAGCTTTTGCTCTTACAGTTTAAGGAAAAAAAGAAAAACAGAATGGGGAGTGGGTTGTCAGTGTCTGACACTCATCAGAAGTACACACCTAATCTTTCTCTCCCTCCCTCTCTCCCTCTCAATTTCACTCAGATGAGTAACGAAACAACCAGTACAAGCTGAACCCAAAATCTGACGGGTTTCTGGGAAAGACATCAACACAAATGGAAGCATTTTCAAAGTGCTGTCTGACTTCCTGTATGTCTTCTCTCAGTGAGACAGCGAGTGTGTGTGTGTGTCTGTGTGGTTTAGACATTACACATGGTAAATATTACAAAGGAGGTGGATATTGATGTCCGTATGCATGCGTTTCAAGGTGGATCTTGATGTTCATGGTTATATGTGTGAAAATGTTTGTGCCTAAGTAAATTCCATATAAAAGGTACAGCAATAATGGAAGGTTGTGCAACCTGTGTAATAGTATTTTTGGACTGAAAACCACACGACCAACGCCTCAGTGACTTTTTAGATCATCCTAATACCTTGGTCTGCGCCAGTGGAAATCTTAAGTGTGATGTCCGTGATACCGATCCAGTGAGAAATACACAGAGAGTAACATTTCCCTGTGATCATGCCAATGAGAATAAGAGAATAAAGCTAAAGACTGACTGAATTTCAGTGCAGGTCCTCTGACAGCTAGAACATTAGCACCCTCATGTGGTGGTTTTAGTGAAGTGATGGTTCTAGTCTTTTCTGAGATTTCAAATAGTACAGTCTCCATGTCACTAAAAGAGGACCTCTGAACTATGTGATTGATTTATCAGGCAGCACACACTTCCAAACTGCATTGCATTTTACCGCAACGTTGATTCCGTAGCAACACCTTTAAATAAACTCTAAAACTTCTAGATCACAGATTTTCAATTCATCCCTTAGGGCTCCATTGTCCCCAAAATTTTTATCACGTTTTCACTAATCAAGTAATCATCAAGCCCTTAGTTCAGCAGGGATAACCAAGACCTACAACAAAGAAACATAGGGCAGGGACAGGCTTGTGGAGCAGATTGGAAACCAGTGTTCTGGATGTTCAGCTGACAATGAAAGACAAATTCCGTATAAGTCATGAAACAATGTCACACAAACAAAGAGGGGGGAAAGTGTTTATTGAGGCAGTCAGAGCAAGTCAGATCATGACAAAAATAAATAAATAAATAAATAAATAAATAAACAAAGAACAACAGATTTTCCCTCAAAATGTTTTCTGAGATTCTTAAGAATAGGGGACATCATTAATGTCGATGAAGATCAATCACATTGGTGTCCATTGTGTCTGAATTTCACTAATTTTTGAGCTTGGAGTATTTCTGGTCGTTCATTTGGGGTGGGCTACTATTGTATAAATGTACTGAAAAGGTAAAAGTCTTGCTGATGTACCATTACAAGAGTGAAAGTGTGAGTGACAAAGGTCATAATAAAATGAGATTAGAAATGCAATAAATACAATAACAAATAAACAACAAATGTGCAAACATTTTAAGGTGGAAAAAAAAAACCCAGATCTATTTGAAATTTAGGCATGATTTAACCAAACCAATTCAACTATAATGTGTTGATTATGAAGCCCAAAGCCCATAAAACGTAATATTTTATTCAAAACTGAACAATGTTATTTAGTGAACGAACAGAAATGGTCACTACAACCATTATTATTATTTGTTTGTTTGTTTCAATATCCATACACATCTACCTAGTGTCAAGCAACACTGACACACTCCTTTACATCATACATCTAGCCTTACACATTGTGCCCAACAGAAACGGGGTATATTTCACTGTAGAAAACATGAAGGACACTTGTATAATTGCACAAGCTCAAAAAGCAATGTATGCATTACGACTGAACAATTAGGTTATGTAACATTTACTCAAAAAGGCCAGGTAAACAATGAAACACTCTTATAACAATTCATTACTATCATAAATGTTTCATATAAATGAATTACGATGCAACACAGTGTTCCATGCAAAGTCGACGTCCGTCGTACTATATAGAGAGAATATGCAGTGTATTGGCTATTCTAATGAGGCACATCAAATCTGTAGAACTATATACATATTAGACAATGGAAAAAAATCTCATTGGGGCAAAACGTGTGACCTAAGAAAAGTCACCTTGAGTGACCAAGAGTTCAAAAGGTTAAACAAACAGGTGTATGCAAATTTCTTGCTCTTTCATAAAAAACCTCATTTTGCATGTTGGAAAGTGGGTGAGAACTCGCTTAAGCCCAAACACATTTTAAAACCATCCCAACAGGTGATATAACACATATTATCCATCAATAGAATCTATCGTGATTGAATAGATCCATAATTAATATCTATGTTATATACACAGCGAGCATCAGTCGAAGAAAAACTGAATGCGCTGTATATTAGTATATATATTTATACTTAAATAAGTTATATAACACACTCACAATTATAACGATCATACTGCATTTCAATCAGCAATTTAAAAAAGGTAAAAAGGAATACAAATAAAATGTTGGTCTACGAGGTAAACCAATAGACTACAATACGTTTCTTATTGAAACCCTACCCGTGCACAGAGCGGTTTCAATATCTGTCGGAACTGGCTTGAAAATAGGTTGGGTTGCGAACTGGGGTACGTGTTGGTGCAAAAAACGTCTTTGAGTTTATCTTAATCTAGCATTATGAGAATGAATCGGACCAAAACTCCCAAAGCGAAGACATGCTGTATACCTGGAGCCCTTTAAGGTGTGCGAGTAACGTACATGCCTCTTTGAAGGGAATCTGGTACTCGCTGAAATGATAGATCTTTTTTATTTTTTTTATTATTATTATTATTATTTATTTATGAGAAATGAACACCACTCACTGTAACTTTTTAGAATCAAACCGTATCTGGATAACCCTCAAATGTATGCTCTGAATGATTTCTTGACACTACATCCTTAAAAATGGACAAAAAAAACAAACAAACAAAAACAACCTCTCAAACACTAGAGGTCCACTGTTCTTACATAACCACCTAGCAAGTAGCAAGTACTCACCCAGCAAATACTGACTAAACAGTTCAAAGCAAGGCGTTACATTTTGGCATCAATATGTAGCCCAAAAGCAGCACAACACCAATAGTAATACCCAGTAGAAAACATCAAAATGCTATTCCCCCCCAAAAATACCTTTCCACACACAATCTTTCGGTCTCACTGAAACATTATCTGAAACAATCTGACTATGATTTCTAGACATTATAAGAATTCACACAAACCCAGAGTGGCCTAAAACATCTATGTAATCAAATGCTTCGGTCAGGAGATGGTGTATTGGGACGTGGGAGTTTGAAAATCTATCACTAAAACATCAAACATTGGGGGTTTTTTTTTGTTTTGTTTTGACTAGGATTTACAGTCAAATTACCCTTCAGCTCCTTTTCTTTACTAGACCTCAACTGTTGCTAATTTAAATGTCTCTTCCACAGATCCGACATGGAAATAAATACAAAGGCACCAAAATATGGAAAAAAAAGAAAAGAAAAAAAAAAAAAGAGAGGTCACAAGGAAATACACTCGCGCCACACACACACACACACCCACACCCACATACACACACACATATAAAAACTCAAATTCTGCTCTTGGAACTTCATGTAATTCAAGCAATGTCCACCACTACAGATATTAACCAATGAACAAAGGATTAGAGCTGTTTGAGGCACATAATGTCAATAGGGAACGTGAGAGATGACAATAAAAAATAAAGCAGATCAGCTAAACAGTGGCAAAATAATTCTTTAGCATCATTAATTGTTATTGAAACTCCACGTCTATATGCAAAGTAAGTCATTTTGCAGCAGACTGAACACTGAAAAGAAGAAAATGTATCAAAATGTACCAAATACTGGTAACTACACAAGCTAAGTGCTTGAGAATGAAATTTCTGCTTTCTTTCAAATGAAATTTGTACTATTCAAATCTCTGTAAAGGCTAGGTACCACACAAATGGCACAGGCATCTGTACTTGTATTACAATCACTGCTGACAGCTGTAATGCTATTGCCGAAAGTTCCCATGGGGTAACTAGGCTATATTAGGCTGCACAAACTTGCATTTAGACATTTGAGACAGATATCTCATTAAAAAAAAGAAGGAAAAAAAAAGAAGAGAGAGAGAGAGAGAGAGTGTGTTTCCAGCTGGCAACTATATTACAGTAAAACAGCACAAAACTTGAGGTTGCACGTTTGAGAGCTATATTCCTCAAAAAAAAAAAAGGAAATAGAGAAAGTTACCAAAGGGTAACTATAGTACACAAAGAGAAAAAAAAATTCACAAACTTGTGGATATAATTTTGGTTAGCAACATTAATGTGGCCAGGTAGCGTCGAGACCACCAAAAAACAATCAAGAGTCACCTCTTTTTGGACCACATCGAGGGCTCCGAGAGGAGTCAAGGTCTCGTCCTCTGAAACATCACCCCCTGAGGTTGAGGGTTAACAGGCGGATGGGAGCGGACACCAGACGGGCTTTCAGAGCCCTGTGAGGTCTACAATGGCCTTGATGAAGATGGTGTCGTCGCGAATGTAGGAGTTCTTGGAGTCAAGTTTGGACAGCGGACAGAAGAGCGGGCAACCGCTAGCAATGTTCATGTCACTGACGGGCCTCTGAAAAGATGAGGAGGAAATGTCGGGGCGGAAGGCATCGATTATGTGCTCCCTGCTGCTCTGGTCCAGCAGCATCAGGGTCACCTGAGGTTAAAACAAAGGGAACAGAAAATTTCAGTTCTGAAGTGGGGGATGGAAACAAAAGCAAAACCTTAACGCTCTGGTGACACTGGTTACAGTATTACGTAGCCCTCCCCAGATGTTCATTCATCTCCAAAGATTTACCTTCGGAGGAGTATCAGGAAATTTCCACAGACACTGAAATATTTATGTTTCATTTTTCTCTTAAAAAAAAAAAAGAAAAAAACGTTTAAATGTAAAAATATCTTTTTGGTAAATTTGGTTTTTCAATGATTTGTTTAGGTTATCTGATCTCATTTGTAGCATATTGTCAAGGTAAAAATGAAATACAAAGTAAACAGTTCATCTGTTAATTTGTTTACATGGACGGTTAGCTAATTTGACATCGAAAGCGATATACGCTACACAAAAAAAACTGGTTTGATGATGTTCCTGAAGTTTGTGTAAATCACGACTGTTAATCTGACAAACGTTGAAATTCTCTTCCAGGCAGCATATTTATTACTTAAATGTCATGTACACTGCAGTCATACATTGTAGATACCAATCAAGCCCTTATTTTGAAACTAACTACAGAGCTCATCACCAAGAAGAACTACCAGTAAAACAATTCAGTGTCTAGATCAGGCAGTTTCAGAGAACATCCAGGTGACATCCAATTTCTTTGTTCATTTTCATAAAATTTTAGGGATAAAATTTCAAATCAACCATATATATATTTTTTTTTTTTCAAAAAGGGAAACATTAAAACTTGTACAAAAACGTATAACTTAAGCATTGAGTAATCGGAGACACCACACCAAACCATCACAGCCATTCATTAGACCTGTGACGTAAAATTATTTCAAGTGTAAAACTATTTAACACCTCAGTACTTGGCCTCGAGGTAATGAACATTATAAATGTAGTCTGTACCACTGGGATTCGAAAGGAAACAGTTCAACAGATCAGTTGCTTTGAGCAAGACTTTCTCAGGCCCTAAAAATAAATATGCAAAACCAGATGAACAAGGTCTACGAGAGTCCCTGCATGAGAGACAGGATTCCACCAGTAACCTACAATTTCACCCATACAGCAATGGACAAAATATAAGAGAGAGAAAGGACTAACCGAGAAATCTGTGTAATCCTTGTCTCCACTTAGTACTCTATTTTATTTTGAGCTCAGCACTCACAAGCTAAACATTAAATTAAATTATTAGCTTCAGGTGATTTAGGTATGCAAATAATGGACCATTTACCTTTAGAATTATAAATTCATTTATAATGAATGAAATATATACACTGTTATACTATGGTTTTCTATCATCTGCAGAGATGTGGGTGTCTGGCTGGCTCCTCACCAGGTCTCCCTTAGAAAAACAAAACTACATCTCAGTGGGACTTCCCCACTGACGTTCCGGATGGATGAATGCACAAATAAGTACATGTACACAAGTAATGCATTGGGATTCTTGCTGTAAGGAGGATGGTTTAGCCATTTACGAAAAAATTACAGGAAAATGTCAAAGAATGTGAGTTTGTAGTGAGAAATGAATTTGATATGAATTGTTATGGGTGGTATTACAACCAAAGAAATGAAGAATTTGTCGCTTTTCAAGCAAAAACCAGGGTGGAGACAAAGTCAAAGTTCTCCAAGAATGTAGATGCACAGTAAGCCAACCCCCAAATTTCAATGTTCAGCCTCATCCATCTACTGGAGTTTGTAAACCTTGATTTTGAGTTCACATGGTTTTGTTACGCTGAAGCGAAGTCCTTTGATATACCATGTTTAGCATTACTTACTGCTGAGGGAGGGAAAAAAGGTGTTTTATATTTTCAGATATTTCACTGTCAAAGTCACCTGCACTTTAATCTGACAGGCTTGACCCCTTGAAAGCTTGTTGTGTGTGGAAACACTATCATTAGAGGCACCAGAGATCATGAGATGACAAAGGAAAACAGTCTAAGCCCTTGTAATTAAAGGTGCGTGAGGTGAAGCTCTTGGTTTTTCCAGAAGAAGTACATTTTTTTTTTTATTTCATCCATTTCAGCTCGTCTTACAACCCTGACAACACTCCCCTGGGTCAACATAACAAAAAAAATAGTAGTTCATTAAGATGCCTCTAGAGTAAAACACCAGTGGATCTCCTTTTGTGACTTACCTTCTGATTAAAAGGCCATTTGAGCAAAGCATCGCTGTGTCCCCTCATGACCACGAAGAACAGAGACAAGTGAGTGCCACGGCCCGTCCCGTCCCCGTTCAGATAGATGCGCAAACACATCTTGTAGCCGTATTTGCTGGTATAAAAAGCTATGAGTAGGAAAAAGAGTATTAGCAGAATGTAAAATGCTACGGCCCTCATTTATGAATCTAACATAGAAAACGGCGCGGATCCAAGAGCAGAAATCATCTTACGACAGAGTTCACATGTGATTCACGAAATGTTCGTATCTCAACAATTACAGCGTAAAAATGATCGGGCGTCAATAAATGTGGCGGCTGAAAACGATCGTCATTTAAATATCACGCCCCTAAATATTCTCAGTTTAGAGGCGCATAATACGTCCAAGAAGAGAAAGTCCTCCGGCCTCGAAATAGCAACTCTAACATCGCAATTGAACCAATCACATTGCAAATCGGTTAGCATACCTATGGAAGCCCAAAGATGCCATGAATTTACATTTAATTTAGATTCCGTTTTCTCGTGATAACATGTTATTTTTCTTGGTTTTCTTCAGATCTCAACTTCATTAGTCATTATCATGAAATAACGAAGCGAAAACGGAATCTAAATTAAATGTAAATTCATGGCATCTTAGAGCTTCCATATCTACCCATTGTTTGTAATTATGTCACCAGTTGCCAGGCCTAACAAGCAGGCTATCTCAGAATGAAAGACAAATTAATCTTACACCAAAAAACTGTTAACCCCGTTAAATGAAAACGATTTGAAAATATCTATTTATGTTAGGATATATGAAACTTACTAGTCGATGCAGGCCTTTACAGAATAAAATATTTTGCCATAGGCTACATATGCTTAAGTGATGAATATGCGGCTGCATACATGCTTAGATGCAAGTCAGAATATATGGTCTAAAGCAATTCTCCGACTTGCCACTATGCTGCACCACAAATCCACCACTCGAAAACTTGCGTACACAAGTTGAGACTTGACGTGAGATTTGATCGTAGCCTCTGCTCACCTCTATACTGATAAATGCCAAGCTTTGCGTGGAAATGACCGTTCACCCAGTTTTCTGTCTTACGTTCGTTTCGTAAATGAGGGCCCATGTGTTTTCAGTATTAATGTACTATTAAATGCCAGCCAGCTTAGTACCCAAATCCTGCTGAGTAGTCACCAGTAGCTCATCAGTTAGTACATTGCTCATCAGTTTGCAACAGATAACTGATTGCTAAATGTCATTTTTTAACACTGAATGTGGTTAGATATGCTTGTGTGCTGAAACATTTTGACTGTAAGGTCATCACAAAACATCTTAAAGGCATCTTAAAAAATCAAATTATTATTATTATTATTGTTATTGTTGTTGTTGTTGTTGTTATTGTTATTACAAATAAGGCCTCAGAAGCCTAGTATTCTTCACCACAAAATTTGAAAATAAGTGGTTCTCCATATTCTTTTTAACTAAATACCCTGTTGAGGAAAAGACATGAAAAAAAAAAAAAACTCACCAGGAGAAAACATCGCAGGTGCGCGTCCAGCAACAGCATCCTGTCTCTTCTTGGAGAAGTCTGAGATCTTCCACACAAAGACGCCATCATACGTGGCAGCAGACATCTCCCTCATCTTCCCCTCCATCTCCACGATGGACAAATCCCTAAGGCCCACAGTCCTCTCCAACTGACGCACCTGAGCGTGCAACACAGCAGGATGTTAGTCATGCAACGATTACACCAGGATTCACACATGAAGACCTAGAGGATTTAGGACATTCCATCCATGTGCAGCATATATGAGCACGCCATTTTGTTGGGAGCTAAACAGAGAATTTCTAAGTCACCTCTGGATTCAGAAAAGTAAGACTGAAAGTGGGGTTAAACTAGTCCAAGGCTTAAGTTCTCTGTTTTTGTTTTTTTTTTTTTTTTTTTTATGTAGGAATACACATTCTAATGTAAAATACCTGGCGAGCTTCAAATGTGAAGAATCAAGACAACCGGAGTCTAAGCGAGCCCAATATCAATCAGGACTGTATCACAAAGGAATCAAATCAGGGATAGGACTAAAGAAACAGAACCAAACATGCAACGCAGAGGCACACCCTGCCCTTCACCTTGTTGCTGAGAATCTCAATCTTATCCTGATCAAGTCGGTGCTGCCGGTTATAGGCCTCCATGGTGGTGGCGGCACGTTCCATCTCACGGTTCAGCACGCAAACGATGTTCTCGAACGTTCCCACCTTCAGCTCCAGTTCCTGGACGCGGCGACTCAACTCGGCCACTTTGGTCTTCTCGCTGTGAAGTTGAAGCTCCAGAGCAGCTCCAACTGTGGTGGGTAAAGGGGTAAAGGAGGTACCAAGGGTAGGTGGGGCACAGGCCCCCTGCACGGGGGCACCAGCTCCCAGCTGGGCAGTCTTTTGCTCCAGTTCACGAAGCGCCTGATGAAGCTCATGGATCTTGTGGCTCGCCAGCTCCAGGCTTTGGGGCTGGAGGCTCTCCAGGCTCACTTTTAGGCCCATAATGAAGTGCAGAAGTAAGTTGAGGTGTTCGTAAGAACAGGCCCGCTCATGGTCGTGGATTTTTTCCTTTTCCACCTGAAGGACACGATTAAAATATTACTGAATTACCACTGAAAACACACAAGGCTGTCGCAGCATACTGATACAGAGCTTTGATAAAGTCCACTCCATGAAAGTTCAGCTTTAATGTCAAAAAACAAGCCTCTTTGCTTTTTAAAGACAATCAACAAATGATAAAGTGGAGAATACTGCAGGACTATGAGGGAAGATATATTAAAAAAGATAAACATATGACAGTTCTATCAGTAAAACATGAAAACAAAAGCTGACATACCGACATGTCACATCCCACCACATGGAATCTGCAAGGAGTTCTGAACTTACTGCAGAGCTTAATGTGGTCCACATACTGCAGGGATGAGAGAGAGAGAGAACATTCACATCAGAACAAAACAGATCAGAATCCACAATGCTCCACTTCAACACAACCTATTTTTAATCTACTTAAATACAAGCTATTTCTAAAAGTTATGAGTCAATACTCAAAAGTGCCATCATAAATCTTTATTAATAATTTTTTTCTTATAATCATCCATCAAATCATCTGTTTCTTGTATCTATACTTTTATTTCCTTATTTTTATTTTTAATCCACGACTCAGTAATCAACATTCAAGCATATTCATATGCCTAATATTTTTGTGTCCCTTTTGGATTAAGAACACAGCAACATCAGAGCGACACTGCAATATTGTCATTTACAAAAATAGCTGTACCTTCTCTCTGGGAATTTTTTTCTTGGCGCAACCTTCACAGATCATTGGGTATTTTGGACAGATTTCATCATGAGCCTGTGGGGTAATAAGTTGAGAAATGACAGCACTGCACACATGTCCAGTAAATCTGTTACCTCACCAAAAAGTACACAAAATTTTAAACAAGACTTCTTAAACTTGTCTTAAAAGACTGTCATCATACCCTACACTAAAAGAAAATGCTAAAGACATTATGATTTCAGATTCAGATTCTTCAGATAATACTTTTGGTTTCTCTGTCTTTATTCCATTATTATTTTCTGAATTCTCAACAGTGCACTCACGTTACAGTTAAATGTTACAGAAAGCTCAAGTTATCATTCGCATTAGAACAAGCTCTAGCTTACCTTTATATTTTTTAGCTGGAACGGTTCTTTGCAGTATTTGCAGTTTAAAGTTCTTTCGGGGCAGTCTCTTTCGTTGTGACGTTCCAACTCATTTGCCCTTAAGAGTTCTTTACAGGATGGACATGGAAGGATCATAAAATCACACTTTCCTTCATGGTTGAGCTAAGGAGCGGGATCATCATTTTATGAAAAAAAAAAAATCAAGATTAATAAATGATTAAAAGAATGACTTGGAGTAATTAGTAAAACATTTTCTATTATGCAAATTCCTTCCTTGGCAGTTCATGTCCGGACAGAAATTCTTGTAGATATGCTTTCAGACACTTAATACAAACATTACAGAGGCTATGCGTGCGTAAGGGGAAAAAAACGGATGCGTCACAATTTCATGCAAATATAGACAGCAAAGAAATGCGTCAGTCTAAATTGGCATTACATCAAGAATTTACATACATTGTTCAGGGGTGTAAAAACAATGAAAGGCACAATTAATAATGCAATTAACAACCTTCAGATGTTTGTCAGAAGCAAAATGCATGAAAGTTCCAGACTACATGAAAAACGTGTTAACTCCTAAGAAATGAACTGTTCAACTGTCCATTTTTCAGTGGACAATTAACCAAACACAGGAGCATAGGATACCTCATATTCTTTGATAGTTCCTGTCCAATTGCAGCCCTCATTGGGGCAGACAGCATCTAAGGCTTCGACCTCTCTTTTGGCAGCGTTATCGGGAAAAGCCTTTGACACACGGAAAAAAGTTCATTGTACTTTTAAATAAATAAATAAAAACGGGTATTAAGGAACGCAACATTTGGAATAACTCTAATAAGAGAAAACCGGTGTTCTTGTTTTCACTCATTTCCATTTTTATTACTCTACATATAGTTAATTTGTTGTATTAATGCGGAATACTGATTCATTTGAATTCACCGACTATGACTTTTGTTAATTTCATCTCACACTGGAAAAACAGTCATATTTAGTTTTAGTGACTCACGCATCCTTGTTTTAAAATTGACGTGGGATCCTCAAATATATCTTCCTTTATACAGGCAGCGCATTTTTGTGGTCCAGAACTGAAAAACAAATATGTTTTAATGTTACACAGAACAATCTACTCTCACCAGGTTTTCAATTGTGCTGTTTTATTTTACAATGTCTGTCATTGGATTACTAGCTAGCCAGCTGGCAGGACAAATAAAAAAAGAGAGAAATGGATCATGTTTTACATGTTTTAAGTCATACTGTACAAGCCTGTGATAACAAACCAACACCTGCGTGTTTCACTCTCACTGACGTTAGAATGAAACAACATCTGTTTGAATTTTGGGCAAAGCTCCAGTAATCTCTCTTGCTATCTCGCTAATCCGTATAGCAACAGAGCAAAATCCAGCTAACCTGTCTGCCAAAGGCAAGACTAGTGCCACACACTAGAAACTCAGTTAACGTGCGGATATCTTCATTGTTAGGTTCACGGAAACCACTGACCAAGACTTGACATGTCATATAAGAATTTCATAATGAAAACTCTGGTTTTGCTGTCACACTGTTCATTTATAGCTGGCTAGCTTATTGTATGATTCAGCTAGCTAGTGGTTAAGCATCTTGCTTCAAGAATAACGCTTACCTCACTGTTTTGTTGAAACAATATGAACAAAAACGATGTCCGCACTGGGCTTGACACGGTCTCCTAAAAATTTTCTGACAGATGTTACACAAATGCTTGTCTTCAACCTTGTTGGCCAAAATTTTCTTGGGGAAACCTGGTTTGTTGCCTTCTAATGAAGATGGTGGTGAGGGCTCCTGTGCTGCCATTATTCCCGAACGGACATGTGACCTGGCTACGGGGAATCGAATCTTTCTGAACACTGAACTGGTGCGATGAAAAAAATATACATGCAGTTCATAACGTTATCACATGTACTCGGGGCATGTGATGCTGTTTCACTATTTAAACTGACACGGTTACCAGTTAACTATTATCTGATTAAGAGATAACACTAAGCTATTCAAAATTAATTTAATAAACAGCTGAAATTATTTAAATTATCAAGCTATTAAATGTCACGATCTGGTCCGCTATAACTATTCGTCTGATCAGTTTTAGGGTGAAGCTTCTGTCAATCAAATATGCCCATCTAATTGTCATAATTTTCTCACCAGTCGCTTCTGTCACACAGCTATTTTTTCTTATCACAGTCTGTCCCAGCGAACTACCGGCGAGGCACGAGTTGACGGGAACCGCTAGCATATCTATGTCACATATTACAGCAAACAAATCACAGTACTGTATTTTAATGTACAATGGTGTGGATAACGGTACACTGTTATCTCGATGGTGAGGAACGGAAGAGGCGCACGAACGTTGGGGCTCGTTAGCGGAGGTCAACGCCTGCGCGGGCTTGGTCCTTGCTCAGATTCCGCGCAAAACGTCTTAAAGGTTGCAGATTTGGGGCATGTTCGCAGCACCTTCGCTGTATATGGGTGGTCGTGTAATGTATCCAGGTAGTTCCCATTGCGTTATGTGTGTATACTACAGTAGTGATTAATCGTTCCCCTTTAGCGTCTATATTCGGTCTTGACATAAGCTATAATATCATCTGCGAATTTTTCAGAAGTCCGTGTGTCTTGCAAAGATAAGCAATCAGCTGTGGCCTGACAAATTTCTCTCAGGCCTACCAAAAACGTACTCATGTTTGTTCTTGATATAAACTGACAATAATGAGCCAGTCAGACAAGTTCAATTAGAGTTGATGAGTTTCCATGCTTAGTAAGAGTTCATAAGTGTTGTCTTAGCTTTATAAAAGCCAGTTTAAGTTTTAAAACTTAGACTTTAGTCTGAAAAGATGGAAAATAATACACTATTTTTGAATGGACTAATACAAACAAACAAACAAAAATCAAACAAATAAACAAACAAACAAAACCTGCCATCTCAATGAGCTGTATGATTTTCCTGATGATAGAAAGTACTCCCAGCAAGTTCCCAATTAATTGCAGCAAGACTATTCCGAGTAGGTTTTGTTCACACAAAATGGAAGACAGCAAAACCATTTGTTTAAATCAGGGTGCAGGTTGAATGTTCAAAAGCCTCTTAACAGAAACAGGTTTCTCAAAGGCTAAGCTTTTATGTATGTATGTATGTATGTATATATATATAAAGTCATGAACAGCAGTGGAATAGAGTATAGTGATTTCAGGGGTAAGCATTTTATATATAAGGCAAATATTTCTATATATTTCATAACTATGGTAGATCTGTAGTCTTTTGTTCTAGTTTTCCAATGGGTTGAGAATTTTTCCCATAAAAAGAATAATGTTTGCGTCATTGTGGATGATGAAGATCATGAATGGACGATTGAACTCCAGCACATCCATTGGTCTTACAGTCCTCTGCATGAATACCACCTCTGTGAGCCCTGCAGCGACTGCTCCCACCTCATCCACATCTAGTGTGGCTTTGTGCTTAACCTGAAAACAACCACAAAAACAAGAGCAAACAAACATAAGGTGCCTGGAAAAAACTGATAATACATTAATTAAGCAAGAAGTTGAACTGACCATAATTTGAAAATAGGTGTGTTATAACATTAGGTTTAAAAGTTTGTTTACTTCATTTTTACAGATGAGCTCTGTCATTTTAACAGGATTCACAGAAGGGCTCGATCACTTGTGGAATAATCTCTGATTACAGTAAAGGGGCCTGCATTTTTTTACCTCAGAAACCTCTAGTGGATCATCTGATATTCCTGTGAAGTTTGCAATGTCAGTGAACATATCACTCATTCCCAATTTGTCGAGAATATTGTTCAGGGAAAATGATGTTCTAATAGACAGCTTAGGAATGTAAATCATGCACGGCCTGAAAAAAAGAGAGAAAACTTATTTCTTGCAGATTTAGGCCAAAAATGGTTTGAATATATCTCTATGTTTATGTTTTACACATATTAAAGTGGGTAAAGGCAACAGAGCATTCTGCTTTATGTATTCTAGACTGACAGACTGAGTACACCAGACAATGCATTTTGAGCCTGTTTATTTTTCTGCTGAAGGGATGGTTGGTGGCTGCTGATTAAATTTCCTTGCATGAGAAAAGAGATCTGTTGTCGTCTTTTTAACAGGTCAAAAGGGATTATAATCTTGCAGTAATGGTACTGTAAAAACAGATATGTAAGGTAATTGTGAGCCAGACTAGATCTCTTGCTCTTCTCTTTCTGTCTGTCTCTCCTCTTCTTTGGCCTCTTCCTTTGTGCATGTGCCCATAATACTGGCATCCAAATGCCTACACCTATCAACTTATGGTAGAAGCCTATAATAGAGCCCTGCATGATTAAAAGCTGTTATATGGACATAAACCATATACAATGGTCACATTTTAATTATAACAAATATCTGAAATGTAACTGTCTAAATGGCAATTTGTAACGAGTACAACTGGCTTTCAACATCATTGTCATCATTAGAGATAGATAGATTTTTCAAGTTTCAAGTTTTATTGTCATTTACTAGATAACAATGTGGACATCGTTATCAGCAATGAAATTCTTGGGCTCGGGGCCAGCTCAACTTGCAAAGTGTAGCAGGTAATAATAATAATGAAAGAACAATAAAAGGTAAATATAATGGTAATATACGGAGATATATATAAAGGAATATATATGTACATGTGCAATAAATAGAAATGTAGAGAAATGTAGAAATATAAGATGGATGTCCAGTCCTGAGTGGAACAATCTTAAAGTGCATGAGCAATAGATAGATAAATAGATAGATATGAGTTGAGAGTTTACCTTTTTCGCATCTTGGTACGCCATTCTGCCAGATGGTCTGGACCAATCCTTTTTTCCAACACTTTCAGACGCTTATGAGGCAAAACTAGCATCATGGAGATTGAGTCATTATAGTGCAGGTTGAGAACTGTGGCAGAGAATGTGGGATCATACAAAACCTCAAAAAAGCCCTCCTTAGACATCATTTGAACTGGTACAGTGGTCTTCGCATTCACATGGAAGTCGCGCTCATTGGTGTCTTCTGGATCAAACTGACTTGCCCATTTACCTTGAAAGAAAGCAAAAGCGTCACACAGAGAGAGTGTCACACTAAAATTTACTAATCTACCATAATCAAGATTACGCCTTTTTCTTGGACATATAACAGAAATCGAAAGAGAGAGACTGTATATTGACAGGCAAAGAAAAGCAGATAGGTGATTTGTTATTTTCTAACAAGGGGGATGGCCCAAAGGCCAATGGTGGGGGGAGGGGGGGGGTGTGGCAGGTTAACAAGGGGGATGCGTTTTGGTCATTCTGCTAACAAGGGGGATGACCCCCCCCCCCCCCCCCCCCCCCAACCCGATCCCTCTACAAATCACCCACTGATGATAAGACTTAATAAGAGTTTAAGACCATAGATCACAAAATTTTAAATGTGGGATTATCATAAGGAAACATTACCATAGGATTCTAAATTTTTAAAACTATTAAAGGAAGTCTTGAAGATTAGTGTTTTCATGCTAACCATATTCAAGATGATCACCTTTGAAATATATGTAATTTAGGAGGACCAACACAGTCATTGGACTGATGTCTTTTCCCACCATTTCTTTGATTTTGCCATGTGTCTTTTCTTTCATGTAGTTATTAATCATATCTGCTGCCTCTGCGGGTTTGGTGAAGTCAGTTGTGAAGCCATCTGAGAGATAGAAACGCTTCACATCCTCCAGGAACTCTGGATGTATCTTGAAGCTTTCGTTTATGAACATCACACTACCAGACTTTAACTCCACTCTTTTTCTTTCATTTAGGTTCTTTAGAAGATTCAAGAACGTTTGGTGCACTTGCTTATCAGTGACATCAGATTCATTGAAGCCAAGTCCACGAAATATTTGGCAGTGTGTCTTGCCCCTTGCTCCAAGGGACACAGCAGCCAAAGCCATAGAGATGCTCAGAGGAGAGAGGAAGAGGTTCTTGGACTGAAAGTCAGGGTTTGCTGCTATTTGGTTGTACAGCCGAAAAGCAAAATCATTATTTGTCTGGTATACATTCTGGCTTCCGTTATTTAGGTGGTTATGCTGATCGTGGTCGGACAGATCTTTGTGGTCGGCGTGGACAACGGACAAAAGTGGTGCCAATGCAGAAATCCACAAAATGTTTGCAAACATGATTCCTTAAGAAGTAGGAGAATGAATGTTCAGAGATATTTAAGACATGATAGAGACTCATTGGTGGCAACTTCACAATGATAGTATCATACTGCATGTCAGACTAAGAAAGGAGTATGTTTTTTTTCTTTGAAACATATGTTTGATTAAAGAAATGTACTGTATACAGCTCTTAAGCACCCCCTAAAATGGCATTTTTCTCTTGTTCCACCTTCTTGATGACCAACTTATCAAATATCAAACATCAAATGTAACAGTTAAAATAAGTTTCAAATCTTTTTTTTTTTGGTATGATTTTGGTGATTATATGTCTTTTGCCATTTTTAAAGCAATTTGTTGAATCATCAACATATTTTAAATAGTAGCAATGACGCACCTAAAGTTGTGTACCACAACATATGTGTAACCGTGTTGCCAAAATCTATTCAGCCTGGCAGAGGAAGAGAAAAAACAGTGAGTTATATGACACAGAGGAAAAGTTATCATCAAGCCATTTGTGAACACTATGGGTAGACCAAAGGTAACTCCTCTCTTCTGTTTTTAATATTTTTCCAATCTTTTCAGTCTTGATCGAGTGTGTCACTCTGACCAACGCAACCCCGTTACTTAAATGATCAGAATAAGACAAATACATTTCAAAGTTTTCTTACTTTATTTATATACCTAAGTTCGTCCCTGACCTTGACTGCAATGTTACATTCCACAACTGGCATCTGCTCCGGAGAAAAAGTTAACACTGGCGTTGATTTGCAACCCTGTAACTGTTACCCTGACAATCTTGTTGATGCTTCATCGAAAAGATATATAAAATATTATTAGACAACATTTCTGTGGTCCTGAGTATTTATTTGTCGCATTTATGTCATGATCTACAATCAAAGCCAATGTGTCCATTCAACCCTTTTACTTCTCACAACCCTGTTACTCTAATTTCAAGCCTGTTACCATATCCTTTTTATTAAAATGATCTTAAATGATTTTCTCAGCTCATGAAGGTTTAACCTGTTGTCCTTTTAATAGTTTGAATGATTATATGCATAATATATTTGAGCAATTATTTGAAAATAAATACTTAAATTAGTAAAAAAAAAAAAAAAAAGTGTTATCACACAACAAATAAAACATCTCATAAAAAGTGTACCTTTGATGTCTGAGCTGGATGAATCAAATTATTTGACGGCATGTTACCTGTTTTTCTTAAATATCAGATGACAAAAATAAAGCGTCAGTTTTTCAGAAGTGTTGATGCCTAAATTGTCCTCCAGTTCTAGAATGACCCATATGGTCTGTTCCAAATTTACTGGCAACTCACAAAAAACCCCAAAACAAAACAAAACAAAACAAAACAAAACAAAACAAAACAAAACAAAACAAAACAAAACAAAACAAAACAAAACAAAACAAAACAGGTGAAACGCAAAAAATTCTTCAAAAATAATGCGGAAAAGATGTGGTCTTCTATATTAAAATTGCAATATGCAGTCCTCTGCAGTGCCCTGTGCAAATATTTTTACGACAGAATTCAAAATCCCTGATACATCTCTAAATAAAACAATTTCAGATATAGTTCTAAAACACTTACTATTTCATGCAGCTCCCACCTCTTGTGTAGTTCCAAAGCTCTCACTATTTAGGATTATTTAAGTAGTGACAGTGCTTAAGATTTGTTTGATTAGTTGTAGACCTTTAAACTGTTTATTTTTCTTATCGTCGGATGTTGATCTCGTATTTCCATCCAGAAACACTTGGAACAGTAGCGTGCTGTCTTATCCGATGGCAGTATCTGAGGAGCTCAGTGACTTGTTTTGGGTGTCATGTGTAATTCTCCTCTAGTACTTGTGGTGCGGACCTTAAATAGAAAGCGTTGTTCTTCATTAAATATGATATTCAGTGTTGCATTTAATATTGATTGCCTTGACACGTGATTCATTCAGTATCGTACAGAGTGAAAAGGAAATCAAGATTAAGCCAGAACTGGATTATCTAAAATTACATATTAATTATTTACACAGAAACAAATATGATGACTTCTAACAATACTAAGAAAAGTCTTCAAAGGAACTCAGACTAAAAAAAGGAACGGGATATGAATAAATTCAGATCAATAATTCTTCTGCAACTGGAAGAATTCAAATTGATGCCAAACAGTGAAAACAGTAACTTCCAAGGGCAAGTTTACACGTCACATGTTGTCCACTCTGCGTGGGTTGATTTACTGAGAGCGCATATCAATAGTGACATTGCATTTACTCCATCTGTTAAGTAAATGGGAGCTAATCCATGTTTCAAGTGGCAAGATGACAATCAATATTCTCCAAGCTGTATCATAACTTTAACCAACACAATAAACCAAAGTTTAAATAGATTTTAATAAATCTGTCAGATATACATTTTATGGTACACTGAAAGGTCCCAGTAGTTGATAATTGTTTCAATGTTTCAATGAAAATATACCAAGTGAACCCTTAGTATTCATATTGAAGAACTAAAACTTTTCAAACATTCAGTTTTGAATAAAATAGAAAAGATATTGTCTCCATTTTCCAGTTTCCTAATGCCATTTCTAAAGCCAAAAAGAGTATTAAAAAGACAAGTATAAAACACAGAAGGAAGGTAGTGACAGTGCTTAAGATTTGCTTGATTAGTTGTAGACCTTTAAACTGTTTATTTTTCTTATCGTCGCATGTTGATCTCGTATTTCCATCCAGAAACACTTGGAACAGTAGCGTGCTGTCTTATCTGATGGCAGTATCTGAGGAGCTCAGTGAATTGTTTTGGGTGGCATGTGTAATTCTCCTCTAGTACTTGTGGTGCGGACCTTAAGAAGAAAGCGTTGTTCTTCATTAAATATGATATTCAGTGTTGCATTTAATATTGATTGCCTTGACATGTGATTCATTCAGTATCGTAAAGAGTGAAAAGGAAATCAAGATTAAGCCAGAACTGGATTATCTAAAATTACATATTAATTATTTACACAGAAACAAATATGACTTCTAACAATACTAAGAAAAGTCTTCAAAGGATCTCAGACTAAAAAAAGGAACGGGATATGAGTAAATTCAGATCAATAATTCTTCTGCAACTGGAAGAATTCAAATTGATGCCAAACAGTAACTTCCAAGGGCAAGTTTACACGTCACATGTTGTCCACTCTGCGTGGGTTGATTTACTGTTAAGTAAATGGGAGCTAATCCATGTTTCAAGTGGCAAGATGGCAATCAATATTCTCCAAGCTGTATCATAACTTTAACCAACACAATAAACCAAAGTTTAAATAGATTTTAATAAATCTGTCAGATATACATTTTATGGTACACTGAAAGGTCCCAGTAGTTGATAATTGTTTCAATGTTTCAATGAAAATATACCAAGTGAACCCTCAGTATACATACTGAAGAACTAAAACTTTTCAAACATTCAGTTTTGAATAAAATAGAAAAGATATTGTCTCCATTTTCCAGTTTCCTAATGCCATTTCTAAAGCCAAAAGAAGTATTAAAAAGACAAGTATAAAACACAGAAGGAAAAAAAAAACACAGACAGAATGCATAATTTTGGAATTATTAAAAAAAAAAAAAATAGTGCAAATAAATCAAGAAGTTCAAAAGGTAGCGAAGTCACACATTCATTACGACAAAGACATGCACACGCCCACACATGTACACGCACCCACACACACAAACAGCGTGGGCACTCATGTAAATAGCCCAGTCATATGTTCGCATGATCCAGTAAAATAACTTGAGCAGCTGGCCATGTTTCTCATTTTCCTTCACTCTTCTTCTGTTTCTTCTTCATCTAGATTCTTCTTCTTAGGCAACTGAAAATGGCACAGACAACAGCTAGAGAATTACACAGAAATACACTTCACCAACATCATGTGTTCTGAGTTCATTCTGGGAAAAAATTAATCAAGACCTGCAGCATATTTCACTATTCTTTCAAGAAATAAATAAATAAATAAATAAACAAACAAACAAACTGACATAAAGCCCTATCAGCATAAATAAAGTTATGACTCCAACACATCTGCAGAGATCAGAATTCAGCACAAAACATCGATAATTTCATTATTTGTAAACATATTTCCAAAATAACAATTGGACAATAATTTGAATTTTTATAAGAGTTAACTGGTCTGTATTTTGTATGTGCCTAAAGTAAAGGCCAAAAAAACAATCAGATCAAGTAAGAGATCATATTTCTCCTACACATTCAGAATCACCTTTGATGCTCCTGTGTTCTTCTGGCTCCTTCTGCCCTCTGCTGCTCTGAAGGGGGTTCTGCCACAATTGAGAAACACCAGTAAAAATGAGACCAGGTGAGACCAATGACACCAAAATCCAGTTTCAAAAGAATGTCCAGCAGAAATAAATATCCTATTGATGAATATTACTTCCTTGAGCATCTGTAATCCTAAATGTAATCCTGAAATGGATGTTCTGCCATAGGTAAAATCTCTCTCAAATCTGTGTATATATTTATATGAAGGGAAAAACGGAAGGACATTGGCTTTGTGCCCTTAATAACCATACACCAAGTAATTTCCATGTACATGTTTATGTTCCTACCAGCTACCCCACATAACATTTTGGTCCTATGAAGTATATGCTAGCAGGCCTTGTTTTATTCATGATATCTTCATGTCCATTGGTGGTAGAGACCTCAGATATTGGCACAAAATTAATAAAAGACTGTATTTGCAGAAGAAATAATGACTGATATCATGTTGGTGCAAAAAAGTAGGTTTGTAGTACGCTCAATATCACTCATGTTTAGGAATTTTGCACTTTTTTTTTTCAAATTTAGGGCCTTATAAAATAAAATGGCATGCAGTACAGGCTTTTAATGGTTTTGGGATACAGAAAACATGTTTGTCTTCGATGCTACAAAGTTTGGTGAGGCTAGGAACAATACTTGTGGAGATACCCAAACATGGTTTCCCAGATAGGGCATTTTCATAAAAATGAAATAATATCAAAGGCTGAAGAAATAAAAACACAGGATTTGAACAGGAATATTGTACAGGCCTTGGTTTTGGGATCCATTCATGTTATGGACGTGGTTTGAACAAAATCTGAGATCGAGCTGCAATAACCTCATCTGATTTGACACAGAGTGACTTGTATAGAAAACGTGATGTTTAGTTATTATGAGGACAGAACCGATTCAGGAAAACACTTCTGACAGTCCATGGTGGTGAGGAAAGGTAAAGACATCTACACTGACAATTCTGGAACTAGAACTACTCATTTCTGTTCTTAATCAGAGGAAATAAGTGAAAATCAAAAGGACTTTTGGATTCAAGGGGAACGCTTCTATGGGGACAGGTGAACAGATTCTAAATCACTGCGATTATCTGCTAGACCACCAGTTATCCAAATCTGTAATCTCCAGTAGGTGGAGCAACAAAACACAATTTAACTCATAGACACCACCATGCATATAACACAAAGCTTGTCATAAAAGAGCAAGCTGAAAACATATGCACAAGCCAGGCAGACAAACATCCCTATCCTTGAATCCCAGACTCTTCTAAACTATTGAACTTTGGTCCCAGGCCCAGATGATCCACTGCTGTTGGGTAAAGGAGGTGTAAACTCTTTGTCTTTATCAGTAACATACAGCTGACGTAAAGATAAAAAAAAAAAAAACAGTAGGAGCTTTATGTGAGGTAAAATAGTGATCCAGCGGAAAGTGGGTTTTACCCTGAAGATGAGGTGGGGCTGGTTTTCTGTCTGTCAGTCAGTGGCGCTGGGCGCGTTATGACACTTTCGTCCTCCCTCCCCCGCTGGAACTTGCTCCTCACGTGCCGCTCGGCATTGGTGTTCTTCCCAGAGCGAGCCACCGGAGTCCTGGGATGAAGGTCCGAAGGGTTGGACCAGCCCTGGGCGTCCTGCCCAAGAAAGTCATCTACCGGATCAGCTGCACAACCCCACAAAAGACATATACACACACACACACACAAGTACGTCAGTGCCCCATATTCTAAACAACATTAAAATGAATTTAAATGATTATCAGATGGATGTTTAAAGGCAAGACCATTTTAAAGTACAGCATTACTCTGAATGGATTTAAGATGCTGATGAAATGAAACACCTGATGTGCACGTGAGAATTAGATCAAAAGCCATGTGGCACATTAAAAATGCTGCGTATGTAACGCACTGGGCCACTTTTCCAGACAAAGATTGCGCCAAGTCCAAATAAAAAAAATCAGTTTATACCAGTTTACAGTGATTCTTAGGCCATGGCTGCCCTGTATCTGGAAACAGATTCACCAACGTGTGCTTATAGCATGGTTAAGTATCTCACCCTGATGTCGAAGTCGTCTCTGTCGCTCGGGTGAACTTCTTCCCTCTCTGACAGAACGGAATGCGTTCCCCGAAGACCCTTTATCCGAGGAATAAGCCGTCTTGGGTCGGAGGTCACACTTATCCTGAGGATAATCGAGAATTAAGAATCTACGGTGCAACAGTGTTGTACACAGGGATTAACGATAATCTGTTGACAATCAATAAGACTAGTACAAAAAAAAAAAAACAAAAAAAAAAAACAACTGAGCTGACATGCAACATTTTACTGATGTGAGGAGACTGAACACAAATTTAGGCCTGGAGGCCTCATTTTGTTCCCTTCATTTTGAAATGCCAAGCTTCCATGGCAGGCGTGTCTCCTATCTCACAGTGTACAACAGAATCAGTCTAGAACAGAGAAAACTAGCATGTGCATCCTTCACTGTCTCTGGTTCTACAGACATTCCTCTGACAGCTTGTTGCATAGCAATGTGAGGGAGAGTCCCGCTGTCTCCTCAAGCCCAGGGGAATGCTGCACACTGAACAGCCTGACAATGCTAGCCACACTAGCTAATCATTCGTCCGGTTTTCCAAAAGGTTTTATTTGGTAAACGCTCTGAATCAAGTCTTAAACAAACCACACAAGAATGATGTATATGAATCTGCAACAGTAAAAAAAAAAAAAAAAATCTATCCGTTAAGAAAATGCTCACTTGTCCTTCCAATATAGTTGAATCTGCTACACTCAAAGGCTGCCAGAATACTGATTCCCCCAGAAGAGGTGAAGCTGCATTGCTTGGTGTTTTTCTCTCAATAACCCTATCACAAAGTCCACTCAAATTCTTTGTTTAGTTAGCTTGATCAAAGCAAAGGCAGTGGATGTACCTGATGGTGAAAAACAACATTCTCTTCAAGGGCAACCCCACAGAATTCGCAGGGAATGACAATGTTGCCTTCTAGTGGACTGGAGGGTGGACTGAAGTTCAGAGGGGAAACTGAACGGGGTAGAGTTGGGGGGCTAGGGGTGCGCGGGAGCACGACCTCCCCAAACCCCTGCGAGGATCGGCTCTCGTACGGAGATGGAGGTTGCTTGCTGAAGGAAGCAATAGCTGAGGCTGGGCTGCAACCAGTCTGCAAAAAAATCAAACAGAAACCAGATGCTGATTATCCTCCAAAGTCAATTCAAAGGGCAGCAGGACTGAGCACATAACAAGTTAAACTGCTGGAGGATCTAAAACAGAGCAACTAACCACAGAAGCAACAAATCTCTTTGCCAAACACACCCCCACAGAGAAAAGCAACCACAAGATAATTAGATACAGATCAGATTTGGGAAACATTACTTTAGAAGGTCATTAGAAGCAGCAGCAGCAGCAGGACAATACACAAGCACATGAGCTTCCTCGCAGGAAGGAAGAGGAGGAAAGGGCTCTGTGTCAGTTACCACGCAAACAGCCTTGACTGGAATGTACAGCACATACTCAACAGTCAGAAGCCAGAGAGACAGAGAGGAAGGGAAACAACTGAAAAACAGAATTCGTACAAAGAAAAAGACTTTTTTTTTTTACAGCGCTTTGGCACCAGAGTACTGGCACAGGCAGAGCTGAGAGCAGTTATACACACTTGTTTTGGTTTACTATTCTTTAACTTTGCAAAGGGCTGATGGCTACCTTGAGCTCTGTTGGGCTATTTAGACTGTTAACCCCAGGTTATGTGATGTTTTACATGGTAGAGCACTGATCTGTGCCCAGTCTAATGCAGCCCAGAAGTTTAAGGCTTAAGCTTCAGTTTTCATGTCAGGCCTGGGTCTGCGATAGCTGAAGATCAATGGACTCATGTTTTAACCCTAGGTTAAGACTCTCCTCCATGAAATTCTTTTAAAAGAAGCTTGACATGGTGAAAGGGGTTCGACATTAGCTCTGACCTGATGTAAAATGAGGTCTTCTTCTGGAAACAGCTCCTCACAGAACTCACAAGGCAGCATTATGTCTGAGGCCAGGCCGGGGTTGCTGCCAGGGTTTCTCGGGGCAGGGGCACTGTTATAGTAGTTGTTGTTGTTGATGGTGGTAGTGGTACTGGTGGCGGTGGTTGAAAACTGTGAACCGAGGGCGGTGCAGGAGGACATCCGTCCAAAGCGGTCGTCCCAGACGTCAGTCCACGCTCCGTGTTCACCAGCGTCCTCTGCCTCTCCGTCGCTCTGGAGGCTGAGGGCAAGAAGGTAGTCCAGGCTCGACGAATCGTAGCCGGATTGATCCGGACGCCACATCAGACTGTTATTGTTGTTGCTTCCCACCGTTACATCCTGTTCCAGCACTGAGGAAATGAACACATTGCTGTTTGAGGTTTCTCTCTGCACCAGTCAGCAATGCTGAGTATTATGAGGAAAAATCAGAATGTGTTTGCTTATTGCTTCCTATTCGTGACTGTGCGCGTATGACTTTAAGCTTTCGACAAAGTAAAACAAAGGAAAATGGCAACATGTAGAAGACAGACAGACACATACTGAATTAACATACACAGCCTCGCCCGTTCTTACAGTTAGTGAAGTCGTTGTTCCTGGGTGCCGTGTTCCGTAGGCCTCCAAACCCCATTGTCCCTCTCGTATTGTTGTGCAGTCTGCCCTCTAGAGGCCGTGGAGGGATCCTACGCTCTGCTCCACCTGCGGTGTTGTTATTCCAACTCCTCTCTTGAGCCTGCAGCATGTTGTGGATGGCGCGGGTCTCGAACCAAGCCCCCGGCGAATGGGGCTCTACGCGGGTGCTGCTGCGTTCCTCTGGAGGAGTCAAACTCCCACACAGCGCTGGGTGGATGTCTTGTTCCCTTAGCATGACGTTGCATTTGCAGAGCGGGCAGGGTTCGGTCCGAGTCCCACAGTAGTCCTCGTGTTCCTTTGCCTGAGAGTAGGCCAGCTCCAGATCACAGTACTGACAAGGAACCATGCGCTGACTGCACTCGTTCATCTGAAGAGAGAAAGCAAAATAAAAAAAACAATACATAAGCTGAGTTTACCTAGAGATTTCTTGCATCCCGAAGTAAATCACTTTGCTTCCCATAACCACCACCATTTCCCACCAATAAACAACCAGCCCGTTTGGAACACCACAGCTAAACGAATAATTTTTTGGGGGATTAAGCATCGCTGTCATGTTATCAGTTGTGTATATACAGCACAGAACGTACTCTGAATACATCCATATGGCTGTTTGTAAAAATACACATTGTCATGCCTATCACATACATGTGAATTCAGAGGATATGAATACCTGGTGAGTCTCCATAAGCCTTCTCTCAATCTTCAAGCCACACTTACACTGTTCCTATGGGAGAAATTAGTGTTAGGCCAAGATAATACTGCTACAGTATTTTAATCATACCTCAAGACATAAGCTTTCGTATGACACCCTAGTCTGCATTTTTTCCATAATATTTCATTTACATTACAATAGGGATATATGAGAGTCAAGGCGCATTATAAATATGACTGTAGACCCTTTCTATTTCCACCTTCCACGCACAGTAGACCAATCCTTTAATTGTGACAAAATAAACTTTTCTTAAATGTGGCCCTTGATTAAGAGAATGAGTCTAATGGTCCAAACTTCTCCTTCAACATGGATTGGCTATTTATGGATGATGTATGAGAAGATTCTGTGTGGTAGTTTGAGTGTTCCATTGTCAGTTTTGTGAACCTGTGTGTGCTCCTCATCTCGATGCTGCTGTAGTTCTGCTCTGGGAACAGGCTCTTGGCAGACGTCACACAGAGCTATGTTCCGTCGACAATGTATCTCATGTGTGGTGAAATTAGCCTCTGGAATGTCACGTTTGCTGGAGGGACAGACGATAGCAGGATGAGATTAAACGTCGTGAGGAGGAGAGAAGTAAGGTAAAGGTGTGAGAGACACAGAGAGTGTGAGGAGGATGACAGGAGGACATCTACAGAGACAAAACGAAAGTGAAACAAATGGCAAGAGTGCATTCGTTCACTGCCTTACCAGTTCGTACAGAGCTGAGTAGGTTCTTCTGCCATGGCCTATGGTGGCTGAAAAGGCACGAGAACGACAGGTAGTCACTAAAGTTTAAACACATATTAAACAAGAACGCTTCAAAAGTGTAATAAAATAATCTGGTAACCAATGAGCTTAGTGCCTACGCAATACACTTTACGCTTATTGCCAAAATAGTTGCAAAGAGGTAGCCCCAGCTCAACGTAGTTAAAAGCTTTCAGTTTAACAGCGAATACTTATAAGGTGGCTAACGTTATCTGGATATTATGCCAATGTGTCAGCCTAGTTGAGTACAGAGAGATGTTTGTCACTGGGCAAGTCGAGAACTTGACTCAATGAAGATTCAAAAAATTATGGGATGTTGCTCCAAGCAGTTAGCACCACCGACTCCGTTTAGTTTTGATGACTGCTGAAGGAACCAGGTTATCGGCTAGATAATTTATTTTAGCATTACAACCTCATTTGAAAACACAAACATTTAGATCTGTAAAGTCCAATCTGAAGAGAAATTAAAAAAAAAAAAAAAGAAGAAGAAGAACCCCCCCCCCCCTAAAATACAGAATACATACCAACACAACTGCGTTTCTCACGCTCAGTAGTCGACAGTTGTTATGGTTAGTAAGAATGGTATCCAGGAAGTATGACAAGAGAGTCAATGTACGAAACTTAAGCCGGCTATATCAATTTCATGTTATACTTTCTAAAGAACTGCTATCCTTGCTATCTAGAATGCTAATAGGATGGCTAGCTGCGGCTGTACTAAGACAGATCCCGTTTCTCGTTGCTCGGAGTTCAAATCATTTATAACTAGCTAGTTACAGCTACTATTGAAGTCAGAAAAGCAGCACAGAAAACGAGCGAGGAATATTAACTTTACCATTAGGACATTTTCCGTTCAACTACCTGACTGACTGGCTCAAAATCTATCGCCGGACTTCACTTTCGTTCCGTTGCTTCTTCTTTTTTTTCTTTCTCTTCTTCTAACGGTAAACACCGTCAAGTGTATTGCTGCCATCTATAGGATTTGGCGGTTACTCTGTTCCATGGCGACAAAGGGTTGTACTGACTATACTGCATCCTGCCATGCAAAATCGTGGAATTCAGTCAGCAATTTCAGCAAAATCCCTGACCGCGCTTTCGTCTTAGCTTAGTCTACGTCTAGAGTGAGAAAGTATTGACAGTTCTCATAAATTTGGCAATTCAGATAATTCAGCTGCGAGCACACAGCAAGAGTAGTGCAATCGGACATCACCTAGTCATATCCATACTCATGTTCATATTCAATGTTGTAATTCAGTGTGGCTCCATGGAAATTAAGTTTCTGAAACAAAGATGCCTGTGGACCTTCTTGCAGCACGAAGGTGCCCTGCGATTTGTCCCCCTTTTGAATTCGAGATACGGTGTACTGTACTGTTCTTAGCCTACATCTAGAGGTGTGATCTTAATGCTGTGCCCTGGTCAGTGTCTGGACCTGTGAAATTTGACTGTGCGTTCGTGGTCTTTTATTAGCAACCAGAACACCAATAGCATTTTCTGTATACTACTTACATGGCATGTTTGAAGTTGAGAGAAACACACTTTGTTCAAGGTATGTGCTCAACTAAATATTTCTTCAATGCTCTGTGGCAAATAAGAGATGGAAATCAAATGATCAACATTGTTTCCACTCTAAAATAATTATAAGATACTCACTGGTTTCACTGTCCTACTTTTTGTGTTGACCTAATTATACAATTTTCTTCATACAGTGAGTTATTTTGAAAAGAGTACAGGGTGTTTTCAAAGTTCAGAACTCTATGTTTGAGTATCGACAATTCTTTTACACCACCTTTACAAGCTGAGCTGACTGGACTCTTCAAAATACTATCAGCATAATAACTGTGTTTCCTAATCCATTCCTGGGAAAATTGTATTTATACCTGGGCCATAATTTCAACAGAAGGAAATGAAACTTTCAGAAAAGAATTTTTAGTTTATTTTTCCTTTTGAATCAGTCAAAATATTGGAAGCTTAGCTTTTCATTTGTTAAGCTTTTAGCTGCATGTTCCCTCTGCTTTAGCTTTTTTTTGTCTTTGCCCAACCTCAGAACACCTGTTTCAACTAATCAAGGGTTTAATGAGCTGGTGATAAGTTGAATAAAAGATGTGCTATTGCTCAGCTAAATTAGAAAATGTGAGACTATGAGACCTGGAAACACATAAATCTAGTCCAACAACAAGTAAAATAAACAGTTTAAAGGTTAGCTGCTGCTGCTGCTCAAACATAAAAGGTCCAAAAGGCATTTTCAACTTAGAAAAACAGTTAAACACTCAGTCAGTGGTGCATGAGCTGTGAGGCGTAATAAGGGTGAGTATGTTTTACATTTTCATCAAATTCTCTGGATATTCTGTCTTTTAGTGGCTTGCAAAGAAGCTAACTTTTTTTTTTAGCAAAATTGTACCCGGTTCATTTACCACAAAGTCAAAAAAATGTAAAAAGATCTAAACCAATAAAGGGAGGGGCTTTTTAACTGGTATGTTACATGCTGTGCACACAGGCTGTGGAAATTATTTTATAAAACACCACTAAGTAAATGTACAGCATTTGAAATTACTTGATATAAATGACCATAGTGATTGTCTCTGACAGAATATATTTTGGTGAGACACCTTTAACACTTGTGTGCAAGTTTGCATTAGAAATGGAATTTTAGCATGTCAAAAATCTGTACTCTCTTGTTATGACAGTTTACTGAGTTTCCTTGGTTTGCAGCAGTTTATTTATTTATTTTTGCAGTGTGATAATACTGTATAGCTTGTAATGTTCCTCTCAGGCTTTCAATAACTTTGAACTTGTGTTTTCTTGTCTCTAGAGGAATAATGTCGAGGACCATCTTTCAAATGTGTGTACTGGCAACAGTTTTAACTGTTGTGCATACTAGTCACAAAGAGAAGCACAATTCCTTCTCCTTGACACACCCATCCCACAGTCACCACCACCAGCAGCACCACCACCACCAGCATCATCATCACAATAACAGCCAGCTCCTATATGAGGGGAACCGTGACTTTGCTTTCCGTCTGTACAAGCACATGGAAACACCAAGGTCCAAGAACCTTTTGTTCTCTCCTCTAAGCATCTCCGTGGCCCTGGCTGCTCTCTCCCTAGGGGCAGAGGGTGAGACCAACCAGCAAATTTTCAGTGGCCTTGGTTTCAATAATTCCAATATTGCAAAAGAGCAAGTGCACCAAGCATTCCAGAGCCTTCTAGAGGATCTTAGGTCAAAGACGGCAGTGGAATTGAATACGGGCACTGCTTTGTTTCTGAAGGAAACCTTCAAGCCACATTTGGAGTTTCTTGAGAATCTGAAGCGTTTCTATAACTCAGATAGCCTCACAACTGACTTCACTAAAACTGCAGAAGCAACAGAAATGATTAATAACTATGTGAAAGAAAAGACAAATGGTAAAATCAACAAAATGGTGGATAGTCTGAGTCCGGACACTATAATGTTCCTCCTCAGTTACATATATTTCAAAGGTGAGGTTTGTTTCTTATCTTAAATCTCCTTGTAATATTCTCTGTATTGATAATGTTGTTATTGTTTAAGTGATGTGTAATTTTAGGAATGCTTATGTTTTTTGTCCTGGGTCCTTGCTTAAAATGCCTCATCAAATACATGTCTTTTGAGCATTCTCTCTAGTCTAGTAAAAGGCTCAAGTGTGGTGTGTGTGTGTGTGTGTTTTTTTTAAATAATCTGCCCTAAAACTTTTAGCACCTTTCTTCTCCCACAAGGTAAATGGATGATTCCATTTAATCCAAGACATACTACGCAAGACAAATTCCAGGTGGATCCAAATACCTCTGTTTCAGTCCAGATGATGTACAAGAAGGGCCAATTCAATGTCTACCATGATCGCACTCTTTCCACACATGTGCTTCAGTTGCGTTTCACTAACGGTGTCTCTATGATGCTTGCTCTCCCTGAAAATAATCTGGAGGAGCTGGAAGCAAAGATTAGTCCAAATGACGTGTCAAAATGGCAGCACTGGATGAGAAAAAGGTAAGCAGTCCTCTCAGATCTTACTGCCATGCTTAAGACGATTCATATGTTTTAGAAAAGTCCACATTACTGTAAATTGATCATTGTGCAGTAGATACGTTAGTGAAATTATGATGGCTTTTAAACCGCTTGATTAAACAAAACGGTTGTGGAAGCCACCGGTGTCAGTGTTTCCTCTGAGTCTCTAAAGTAAGATATTTTTATCAAGTAGTACACAGTGAGGATATCCATTTTAATGGCATTTATTGCTTTGAGCTTTGCAGAAGATAAAACATAGACATTCTTTGCAGTGAGTACAGCATCTACGTTCCTAAACTGTCCATTAAAACATCATACACTCTAAAAGATGTCTTGAGCACATTGGGAATGAGCAAGATGTTCCGTCCAGAGGCAGACTTTAGTGGAATCTCAGAGGATCAGATTTTTGTTTCTGAGGTAAGAAATGTTTATTATCTAACGATCCCAAGAGATTAAGCTTTCCATGATGTTTGTTTGTATTTTGAGGTCTATTTATGAGTTGGACCTGCTTTTGTGATTGTGTTTAGGTTGTGCACCAAGCCACATTAGATGTGGACGAAGCAGGGGCGACTGCAACAGCAGCAACAGGAATGATCTTGGTGCCCCTCTCCTTCCAACCAAGCGTCATACTGAAGTTTGACCATCCTTTCATGGTCTTCATCGTTAGTGATGACAATAACAGTATTCTCTTCATGGGAAAAATACAAAATCCAGCTGAGGAATAAAGTGGCTATGTGCAAGACTAGTATCTTATGGCTGCTTTTTGTTTTTGTGTTTTGTTTGTTTGGTTTTTTTTGGGGGGGGTGGTTCAAGTCAATGTTTTCATCCTGAACTTGGAGTGCAAGACTGTTTCCAGTGCTATTCATAAGTATAAGTTAGCCATACTGTTTTGCCTGTTTCCTTCTCTGATTGTACTGTTTGTTTTCTTGCTGTCTTGATACCAGGTTGCTACATCATAAAATTAAATTGGCCCATTTAAATGGAACTTAGACACTCTGGGCAAATGTAACAGAACTTAAGTTAGTGCTTGGGACACGTGTGTATTTGTATCTGCCCCGCTGTGATGCTTAGCTGTTATACGACAGAGGCTTATGTCGGTGAAATAAAGTCATCAGTGAGTAAAATGCCATTGTTGTGAAATGTCCCAATTAATCTGTGTGGTGCAGTACCAATCTAGGCCAACTCTTTGGTTAAGTTCATAAATAAGACATTTATTGTACAAATTATATAGAATACTGTGGTAAAGTCAAGCACCTTGAAGTGTTGGAGACAGTTTTATGGTATTTCGGTTTAGAGGATTTCATTTACTGATTCTTAAATGCAGTAGATGGCAAGGTTAAAGTTGCATAAGAAATGTCAAGTGTAGTGTCTTTTAAAAAGACACAAGCACAGATATTCATATTTATGGAAAGTACTTGTTTGAAACAACCATGCATGTCTTGTTTCTTACAGCAAAAATTTGCTCTCTAATTTGCTACAGTTTTTAATTAGAGATACAATGTGGTGTGCTTAACATACACCTACGTAATTTCATCTATTAAAGTAGCCACCTCAAGGCTCTCTACTGATGCAGAAAGTCTTAGCAGTATTAGAGTCACAGTTTGTCAGTGGGTTATATCCAGTATGCAACTTGTTATTTTTTAACAGGGGGAATGGCCCAATGGTCACTGACACTACTCTATAGAGTGTATAGGGGGATGGCAGGTTAACAAGGGGGATGCATTTTGGTCATTTTGCTAACAAGGGGGGTGGCATCCCCCCTTATTCCCCTACAAATCACCTACTGATTATGTCACATCAAGTATTTAGATCATTAGACATTCTGATATTGATGAACCCTGTGATGCACAGCTTTCAGGCCTTTGTAACCCGGCGACAGAATGAATCTAAGCCATTCTACCTTGCTTAAGTCCTTTCACAGACTGAGATATATAATAATAACTGCAGGATATTTATCAGTTTTTATTTCTCTCAAAGCCCTCAAAAATGGACTAAAATAGTAGGTTTGCAACGGCAGAGAATGCAAATATACAGTAAGTTATTTTGAAAAGACAATTCACAGAGCGCGGGGTGTTTTCAAAGTTCGAAACTCTGTTTGAGTGTCAACAATTTTTATACTCAACCAATACAAGCTGTCCTGGCTAGACACTTCAAAGTACTATCAGCATAACAGCAGTTTCCTAGTCCATTTTCAGTATGATTTTCAGTGTGAATCAATCAACATGTTGGAAACTTAGCTTTTCATTTGGAAACACGGTAGCTGAGACCAATAACAAGTAAAATAAACAAATCAAAGATTGGCTGCTGATCAAACAAGAAAGGTTCAAAAGACATTTTCAACTTAGAAAAACAGTTAAACACTCAGTCAGATGTGAATGAGCTGTTACCTGAAACGAGGGTAAGTAAGTTTTGCCTTTCAACTGTTAAAATTAAACTAAATTAACATTAAATTCCTAGTATATTTTTTTGTTTTAGTTACTCACAAAGCAGCAAAAAAATTTGTAGCAAAAAATTACATCCATTTACTGCAAAGTAATTTAAAATGATCTAAACTAATAAAAGAAAGAACTTTTCAAATGGTATATTATATGCTGTGCACACAGACCATATTTTATAAAACACCACAATAAGTAAAAGTACAACATTTGAAAATACTTGATACAAATGACCATAGAAATGATCTCCAAAAGAATATACCTGGGTAAGACACCTATCATAGTTTGGTGCAACTTTGTATTACAAATACTATTTCAGCAAATGTAACAATCAACAATTTAACAATTTGAGTGAGTCATCAAACTGTACTCTCTTCTTATGACTTTAATAGGCTTTCTTGATGAGTTAGAGTTTTCCACAGTGTAATAATGTTGTAAAGCTTGTAATGTTCCTCTCATGTTTTCAGTAACTTTGAATGTGTGTTCTCTTGTTTCTAAAGGAATAATGTCAAGGAGCCTCTTTCAAATTTGTGTATTGGCAACAGTTTTAACTGTTGCGCATACCTGTTATGAAGAGATGCACAGACAGATGGCCAGTTCCTTTCATTTGTTACATCAATTCCACAGTCAACAGCAGCAGCAGCAGCAGCACCAACATCGTCCTAGCAGTAATGGTCAGCTCCTGTATGAGGGGAACCGTGACTTTGCTCTCCGTCTGTACAAGCACATGGAAACACCAAGGTCCAAGAACCTTTTTTTCTCTCCTCTAAGCATCTCCACGGCCCTGGCTGCTCTCTCCCTAGGAGCAGAGGGTGAGACCAACCAGCAAATTTTCAGTGGCCTTGGATTCGGCAATCCCAATATTGCAAAAGAGCAAGTGCACCAAGCATTCCAGAGCCTTCTAGAAGATCTTAGGTCAAAGATGGCAGTGGAATTGAAGACAGGCACTGCTTTGTTTCTGAAGGAAACCCTCAAGCCACATTTGGAGTTTCTTGAGAATCTGAAGCGTTTCTACAGCTCAGATGGCTTCACGACCGACTTCACTAAAACTGCAGAAGCGACAGAAATGATTAATAACTATGTGAAAGAAAAGACAAATGGCAAAATCAACAAAATGCTGGAAAGTGTGAATCCGGACACCTTGATGGTCCTCCTCAGTTACATATATTTCAAAGGTGAGGTTCATGTATTTTATCTTTAATCTCCTCGTACTAATCTCTGTACTGATAATCTTATGGTTTAAATGATCTGTAATTTTAGGACTGCTAGTGTTTTAGTCCTGGGTCCTTGCTTAAAATGCCTCACCATACAAGCGCCTTTTCAACATTCTTTCCAGTTTGCTAAAGGTGTTTTTGAATAATAATCAGCCCTAATACTTACAACACTTTTCTTTTCCCACAAGGTAAATGGGAGATTCCATTTGATCCAAGAGCTACTATGCAAGACATATTCTGGGTGGACACTTATACCCCTGTTTTTGTTCAGATGATGTTCAACAAGGACCATTTCAGTGTCTGCCATGATTATACTCTTTCCACAAGCGTGCTTCAGTTACATTTCACTAACAGTATCTCTATGATGCTGGCTCTTCCCCAAAATAATCTGCAGGAGCTGGAAGCAAAGATTAGTCCAAATGACGTGTCAAAATGGCAGCAGTGCATGAGAAAAAGGTAAGCAGTCCTCTCAGATCTTACTGCAATGTTTAATGTGGGCTATTGACATGTCTTAGAGAGGTTCATTTTCTGGTTACAATTTACAGTTTAGCATTTGGCAGACGCTTTTAGCCAAAGCGACTTACAATCAGTGCATATGGTTATTCCATATTAATTGTTACACAGTTGTTAGGTTAGTGAAATTATGATATCTTGATATTTTTTAAACTGCTTGATTAAATGAAACGGTTGCAGAAGCCATCAGTGTCAGCGTTTCCTCTGTGAGTCTCTAAAGTAAAATATTTTTATCAGTTAGTATATTGTCAGTATATCTATTTTAATGGCATATTTATTGCTTTGAGCTTTGCAGAAGATAAAACATAGACATTCTTTGCAGTGAGTACAGCATCTACGTTCCTAAACTGTCCATTAAAACATCATACGCTCTGAAAGATGTCTTGAGCACATTGGGAATGAGCAAGATGTTCCGTCCAGATGCAGACTTTAGGAGAATCTCAGAGGATCAGATTTTTGTTTCTGAGGTAAGAAATGTTTATTATCTAATGATCCCTAGAGATTAAACTTCATATTATGTCTGTTTGTGAACCCTAGATGGTAAGACTCAAATAGGAAAGATCATAAGTAATGGAGATACCGTTACATACATGAAAAATATTGACCATAACAAACAAAACCCTATGGCTTATTTTAATGGACCTCTTTTCCTAGTCAATCCATTATAAGTTCAATATATTGTGGTCTGTTTACGGTCAGTTGGACCTTCTTTTGTGATTGATTTAAGGCTGTGCATCAAGCAACATTGGATGTGGACGAAACAGGAGCAACTGCAGCAGCAGTTACAGGACTGATGGGTGTGCCTGGATCCTACCGACCAAGCTTGATACTGAAATTTAATCGTCCGTTCATGGTCTTCATCATTAGCGACGACACTAACAGTATTCTCTTCATGGGAAAAATACAAAATCCAGCTGAGAAATAAAACGGCACTGTGTTAAAGTAGCATCTGATGGCTGCTTTTTTGAAGGGAGGAGTGTTCAAGTGAAAGCTTTTGTACTGAACATGGAGTGCAAGACCTTTTGTGGTCCTATTCATAAGCACGACAGTGCTTTTCAGAAGCATTACAATGACTGTAACACAACTTGTAGTGCTATTCATAAGTATGAAATCATTATTTACCTGTTATTTCTTAGCCAGGTTAGCCATACTGTTTTATTATATGTCATCTGTCCTCTGACTGTACTGTTTCGTTTCTGTTCGTGCTGTCTTGATACCAAATTGTCGCTACGTAAAATTAAATATAAGGACTCAATCTAAAGGAACTTAGAAACTCCTGGCAAATGTTACAGAACTTATGTAAGTTAATGCTTGGGGCCGAACTTGAGACGTGTGTGTTTGCATCTGCCATGCTGTGATGCTTAGCTGTTACATGACGGAGGCTTGTTTCAGTGAAATAAAATTGATATCAGCAAGTAAAAAGAATGTTATTGTGAACTGTCTCAGGTAAATTTTCAATTGTATGGTGCAGTACTGATCTCAGACCCCCCCTCCTTTTTTTCGGTTAGATTCTTAAATAGGACATCCGTTGTACAAATTATGTACAATATTGTGGTTAGATCGAGCACCTTGCAGTGATGGAGACAGTTTTCATGCTCTTTGTCATTGACCACAACACCAACAGCATTTTCTTTGTGTGACTTACATGACATGTTTTGATTTCAGAAAAACATACTTTGGTCAATAATTGTGTCCAACTAAATACTTCCTCAATGCTCCATGGCAAAAAAGAGATGGAAATCAAATGATCAACATCATTTCTCCTCTTAAATAATTGTAAGATACTCACTGGTTTCACTGTTTTGCATTTTGTGTTGACTTAACTGCACAATTTCCTTCATACAGTGAGTTAGTTTGAAAAGACCATTCACAGAGTGCAGGGTGTTTTCAAAGTTTAAAGCTCTATGTTTGAGTATCGACAATTCTTTTACATCACTAATACAAGCTGAGCTGACTGCACTCTTCAAAATACTATCAGCATAATAGCAGTGTTTCCTAATCCATTTCTGGGAAAATGATTTGAAGATCTGGACCATGATTTCATCAGAAGGAAATGGAACTTGAAGAATTTTCCTTTTGAATAAATCAATATTTCGAAAACTCAGCTTTTCATTTGCAAACACATCAATCTAGACCAACGAGTAAAATAAACAGATTAAAGGTTGGCTGCTGATCAAACAAGAAAAGGTCCAAAAGGCATGTTCAACTTAGAAAAACACGTATAAACTCAATCAGATGTGAATGAGCTGTTCGCTGTAATAAGGGTGAGTATTTTCTACATTTCAATTCAGGGATTAAACTGTGAGCATATTTTGCCTTTTAGTTACACACAAAGCAGCTACATTTTATATCAACATTTTACACAGTCCATTTACTGCAAGGTCATCAAAATTTAATACGATCCAAACTGATAAAAAGGACGGACATTTAAATTGGTATATTACATGCTGTGCACACAGAGCATGGAGATTATTTTAAAAATTCTATAAAATATAAATACGTTAATATATGAAATAGAATCTGAGCAAGTGAAACAATCGAAAATCTTACAATCTGAGCAGGTCAAATTACTCTCAACTTCAAAGTATGTGAGTTTTTTTGCGGTGTGATAATGTTGTAAAGCTTGTAATGTTTCTCACATGTTTTCAGTAACTCTGAATGTGTGTTCTCTTGTCCCTAGAGGAATAATGTCAAGGAGCCTCTTTCAAATTTGTGTATTGGCAACAGTTTTAACTGTTGTGCATACCTGTTATGAAGAGATGCACAGACAGATGGCCAGTTCCTTTCATTTGTTACATCAATTCCACAGTCACCAGCAGCAGCAGCAGCAGCAGCACCAACATCGTCCTAGCAGTAACGGTCAGCTCCTGTATGAGGGGAACCGTGACTTTGCTCTCCGTCTGTACAAGCACATGGAAACACCAAGGTCCAAGAACCTTTTTTTCTCTCCTCTAAGCATCTCCACGGCCCTGGCTGCTCTCTCCCTAGGAGCAGAGGGTGAGACCAACCAGCAAATTTTCAGCGGCCTTGGATTCGGCAATCCCAGTATTGCAAAAGAGCAAGTGCACCAAGCATTCCAGAGCCTTCTAGAAGATCTTAGGTCAAAGACGGCAGTGGAATTGAAGACGGGTACTGCTTTGTTTCTGAAGGAAACCCTCAAGCCACATTTGGAGTTTCTTGAGAATCTGAAGCGTTTCTATAACTCAGATGGCTTCACGACCGACTTCACTAAAACTGCAGAAGCGACAGAAATGATTAATAACTATGTGAAAGAAAAGACAAATGGTAAAATCAACAAAATGGTGGAAAGTGTGAATCCGGACACCTTGATGGTCCTCCTCAGTTACATATATTTCAAAGGTGAGGTTCATGTATTTTATCTTTAATCTCCTCGTACTAATCTCTGTACTGATAATCTTATGGTTTAAATGATCTGTAATTTTAGGACTGCTAGTGTTTTAGTCCTGGGTCCTTGCTTAAAATGCCTCACCATACAAGCGCCTTTTCAACATTCTTTCCAGTTTGCTAAAGGTGTTTTTGAATAATAATCAGCCCTAGTACTTACAACACTTTTCTTTTCCCACAAGGGAAATGGGAGATTCCATTTGATCCAAGAGCTACTATGCAAGACATATTCTGGGTGGACACTTATACCCCTGTTTTTGTTCAGATGATGTTCAACAAGGACCATTTCAGTGTCTGCCATGATTATACTCTTTCCACAAGCGTGCTTCAGTTACGTTTCACTAACAGTATCTCTATGATGCTGGCTCTTCCCCAAAATAATCTGCAGGAGCTGGAAGCAAAGATTAGTCCAAATGATGTGTCAAAATGGCAGCAGTGCATGAGAAAAAGGTAAGCAGTCCTCTCAGATCTTACTGCAATGTTTAATGTGGGCTATTGACATGTCTTAGAGAGGTTCATTTTCTGGTTACAATTTACAGTTTAGCATTTGGCAGACGCTTTTAGCCAAAGCGACTTACAATCAGTGCATATGGTTATTCCATATTAATTGTTATACAGTTGTTAGGTTAGTGAAATTATGATATCTTGATATTTTTTAAACCGCTTGATTAAATGAAACGGTTGCAGAAGCCATCAGTGTCAGCGTTTCCTCTGTGAGTCTCTAAAGTAAAATATTTTTATCAGGTAGTATATAGTCAGTATATCTATTTTAATGGCATTTATTGCTTTGAGCTTTACAGAAGATAAAACATAGACATTCTTTGCAGTGAGTACAACATCTACGTTCCTAAACTGTCCATTAAAACATCATACGCTCTGAAAGATATCTTGAGCACATTGGGAATGAGCAAGATGTTCCGTCCAGATGCAAACTTTAGGGGAATCTCAGAGGATCAGATTTTTGTTTCTGAGGTAAGAAATATTTATTATCTAATGATCCCTAGAGATTAAACTTCATCTTATGTCTGTTTGTGAACCCCAGATGGTAAGACTCAAATAGGAAAGATCATAAGTAATGGAGATACCGTTACATACATGAAAAATATTGACCATAACAAACAAAACCCTATGGCTTATTTTAATGGACCTCTTTTCCTAGTCAATCCATTATAAGTTCAATATATTGTGGTCTGTTTACGGTCAGTTGGACCTTCTTTTGTGATTGATTTAAGGCTGTGCATCAAGCAACATTGGATGTGGACGAAACAGGAGCGACTGCAGCAGCAGTTACAGGACTGATGGGTGGGGCTGTATCCTACCGGCCAAGCTTGATACTGAAATTTAATCGTCCGTTCATGGTCCTCATCATTAGCGACGACACTAACAGTATTCTCTTCATGGGAAAAATACAAAATCCAGCTGAGAAATAAAACGGTACTGTGTTAAAGTAGCATCTCATGGCTGCTTTTTTGAAGGGAGGAGTGTTCAAGTGAAAGCTTTTGTACTGAACATGGAGTGCAAGACCTTTTGTGGTCCTATTCATAAGCACGAAAGTGCTTTTCAGAATCATTACAATGACTGTAACACAACTTGTAGTGCTATTCATAAGTATGAAATCATTATTTACCTGTTATTTCTTAGCCAGGTTAGCCATACTGCTTTATTATATGTCATCTGTCCTCTGACTGTACTGTTTCGTTTCTGTTCGTGCTGTCTTGATACCATATTGTTGCTACGTAAAATTAAATATAAGGACTCAATCTAAAGGAACTTAGAAACTCCTGGCAAATGTTACAGAACTTATGTAAGTTAATGCTTGGGGCCGAACTTGAGACGTGTGTGTTTGCATCTGCCATGCTGTGATGCTTAGCTGTTACATGATGGAGGCTTGTTTCAGTGAAATAAAATTGATATCAGTAAGTAAAAAGAATGTTATTGTGAACTGTCTCAGGTAAATTTTCAATTGTATGGTGCAGTACTGATCTGAGACCCCCCCTCCTTTTTTTCCGATTAGATTCTTAAATAGGACATCTGTTGTACAAATTATGTACAATATTGTGGTTAGATCGAGCACCTTGAAGTGATGGAGACAGTGTTATGGTATTTCAGTATTTCAAAGAATCTCATTTACTGATTCTTAAATGCAGTAGATGGCGAGATTAAAGTTGCAGAAGAAATGTCACAAGTACAATGTCTTTCAAAAACACACAAGCACAGATATTCTCATTCACTTCCAGTATTGTTGTTCAGCATCGCTCCATGGGAAGTACTTGTTTGAAACAATCATACAAGTGGACTTTCTTGCAGCACAAAAGTGCTCTGTGATTTGTCCCAGCTTTGAATTAGAGATACGATGTAGTGTGCTTAGCGTACACCAATGCAATTTCAACTAATAATTCAGCCACCTCAACATTCACTAATGGCAAGGAATGTCCTGACAGTGCAAATGTCACAGTCAGTTAGTGGGTTATACTGCATCAAGTCTAATGAGACATTGCAGAGACCTGTGAAGCATAGCTTTCAGGCCTCTGTGGCCAAAGCAACAAAATTCATCTAAATCATACAATTTAGCTTAAGACCTTTTATAATGACAAGGTTACCAGCTAAAGAAGTACTTCTCTACAGCTCTTATTCAATAACTACATCAAGGAAGTATCTTATGTTGTCTTTTTATTCATCTGAAATTCCCAAATCACTCAGTTTGCACCATTCAACAGAGACCACATAGGCAAGAGCTAGTTTGAGGAGAATACATCACTTCAAAGTAAAATACACATCTAAACCTTAACTGCCTCGTTTGACTGGTTTAAATCCACACATATTTGAACCTCACAACTCTTCTTTTAGACTGAGTTGATGGAGAATATTAGTGTGTTGGTTCCTTGATTTCCTCAGTCGCTTCTACTGAGCCAATTCAGTGGGATTCCTGCTTTATTTCTGGAAGAGGTAGTTCTGATACCTATCCAGCGGTAGATGAATGTAGGAGCTGATCGATATTTGAACTTGTGACCCTCTTTTCATGCTCTTTGTCATTGACCACAACACCAACAGCATTTTCTTTGTGTGACTTACATGACATGTTTTGATTTCAGAAAAACATACTTTGGTCAATAATTGTGTCCAACTAAATACTTCCTAAATGCTCCATGGCAAAAAAGAGATGGAAATCAAATGATCAACATCATTTCTCCTCTTAAATAATTGTAAGATACTCACTGGTTTCACTGTTTTGCATTTTGTGTTGACTTAACTGCACAATTTCCTTCATACAGTGAGTTAGTTTGAAAAGACCATTCACAGAGTGCAGGGTGTTTTCAAAGTTTAAAGCTCTATGTTTGAGTATCGACAATTCTTTTGCATCACTAATACAAGCTGAGCTGACTACACTCTTCAAAATACTATCAGCATAATAGCAGTGTTTCCTAATCCATTTCTGGGAAAATGATTTGAAGATCTGGACCATGATTTCATCAGAAGGAAATGGAACTTGAAGAATTTTCCCTTTGAATAAATCAATATTTCGAAAACTCAGCTTTTAATTGCAAACACATCAATCTAGACCAACGAGTAAAATAAACAGATTAAAGGTTGGCTGCTGATCAAACAAGAAAAGGTCCAAAAGGCATGTTCAACTTAGAAAAACACGTATAAACTCAATCAGATGTGAATGAGCTGTTCGCTGTAATAAGGGTGAGTATTTTCTACATTTCAATTCAGGGATTAAACTGTGAGCATATTTTGCCTTTTAGTTACACACAAAGCAGCTACATTTTATATCAACATTTTACACAGTTCATTTACTGCAAGGTCATCAAAATTTAATACGATCCAAACTGATAAAAAGGACGGACATTTAAATTGGTATATTACATGCTGTGCACACAGAGCATGGAGATTATTTTAAAAATTCTATAAAATATAAATACGTTAATATATGAAATAGAATCTGAGCAAGTGAAAAAATCGAAAATCGTACAATCTGAGCAGGTCAAATTACTCTCAACTTCAAAGTATGTAAGTTTTTTTGCGGTTTGATAATGTTGTAAAGCTTGTAATGTTTCTCACATGTTTTCAGTAACTCTGAATGTGTGTTCTCTTGTTTCTAAAGGAATAATGTCAAGGAGCCTCTTTCAAATTTGTGTATTGGCAACAGTTTTAACTGTTGTGCATACCTGTTATGAAGAGATGCACAGACAGATGGCCAGTTCCTTTCATTTGTTACATCAATTCCACAGTCGCCAGCAGCAGCAGCAGCAGCACCAACATCGTCCTAGCAGTAACGGTCAGCTCCTGTATGAGGGGAACCGTGACTTTGCTTTCCGTCTGTACAAGCACATGGAAACACCAAGGTCCAAGAACCTTTTTTTCTCTCCTCTAAGCATCTCCACGGCCCTGGCTGCTCTCTCCCTAGGAGCAGAGGGTGAGACCAACCAGCAAATTTTCACTGGCCTTGGATTCAGCAATCCCAATATTGCAAAAGAGCAAGTGCACCAAGCATTCCAGAGCCTTCTAGAAGATCTTAGGTCAAAGACGGCAGTGGAATTGAAGACAGGCACTGCTTTGTTTCTGAAGGAAACCCTCAAGCCACATTTGGAGTTTCTTGAGAATCTGAAGCGTTTCTATAACTCAGATGGCCTCACGACCGACTTCTCTAAAACTGCAGAAGCGACAGAAATGATTAATAACTATGTGAAAGAAAAGACAAATGGTAAAATCAACAAAATGCTGGAAAGTGTGAATCCGGACACCTTGATGGTCCTCCTCAGTTACATATATTTCAAAGGTGAGGTTCATGTATCTTATCTTTAATCTCCTCGTACTAATCTCTGCACTGATAATCTTATGGTTTAAATGATCTGTAATTTTATGAATGCTTGTGTTTTAGTCCTGGGTCCTTGCTTAAAATGCCTCAGCAAATAATTTATAACATTTTTTTTTTCCCACAAGGTAAATGGGAAATTCCATTTGATCCAAGGTATACTATGCAGGACATATTCTGGGTGGACACTTATACCCCTGTTTTTGTTCAGATGATGTTCAACAAGGACCATTTCAGTGTCTGCCATGATTATACTCTTTCCACGAGCGTGCTTCAGTTACGTTTCACTAACAGTATCTCTATGATGCTGGCTCTTCCCCAAAATAATCTGCAGGAGATGGAAGCAAAGATTAGTCCAAATGATGTGTCAAAATGGCAGCAGTGCATGAGAAAAAGGTAAGCAGTCCTCTCAGATCTTACTGCCATGCTTAATGGGTTTAAGGTGGTTAACGCATTTTAGAAAAGTCCACATTCTGTTCTAAATTGATTATTCCTGAGTAATTAGGATAGTGAAGTTATTGTATCAGTGTTTTCTCTGCGAGTCTCTAAAGTAAAATATTTTATCAGGTAGTATATAGTCAGTATATCTATTTTAATGGCATTTATTGCTTTGAGCTTTGCAGAAGATAAAACATAGACATTCTTTGCAGTGAGTACAGCATCTATGTTCCTAAACTGTCCATTAAAACATCATACGCTCTGAAAGATGTTTTGAGCACATTGGGAATGAGCAAGATGTTCCGTCCAGATGCAGACTTTAGGGGAATCTCAGAGGATCAGATTTTTGTTTCTGAGGTAAGAAATATTTATTATCTAACGATCCAGAGAGATTAAACTTCATCTTATGTCTGTTTGTAAACCCCACAAGAACGAATTCAGAACTGAAAGATAATAAGTGCAGTCATCTACAAATGGAGACACTGACAATAACAAACAAATCCATATGGCTAATTTTCATAGTTTTACCTTTTTATTGATATCTTGAATGATTTTCTCAAACAAGACTGGCTGTTCAAACATAAAAGAGCATTTGAAAGTATGGTGGTTTGGACCTCTTTTCCCGGTCAACTTATTATGAATTCAATATCTTGTGGTCTATTTACGGTGAGTTGGATCTTCTTTTGTGATTGTGTTTAGGTTGTGCACCAAGCAACATTGGACGTGGACGAAACAGGAGCGACTGCAGCAGCAGCAACAGCAGTGATTGGTCTGGGCTCCGCCTACCAGCCAAGCACTGTACTGAAATTTGACCGTCCATTCATGGTCTTCATCGTTAGTGATGACAATAACAGTATTCTCTTCATGGGAAAAATACAAAATCCAGCTGAAAAATGAAATGATACATTCTTTTACGGCTGTTTTCTCGAGGGGACGGAACGGAGAGCTCAGTGTAAAGCCATCACTTAACCCTTTAAAGTTTTGAGATACACAGTGATTGCAGAAAACAAAGTGGATATGTTAAATGGTATTTCAAAGTTGTTTAAGACATGTATTTCTTGTTTTGTTAAGTAAACCAATTTTAGCATAATTTAGTAAAGCCATTATCAGCAAGTTTCCATATTCTTGTACTCAAGCAGAAAAACAAAAGTTCATTAGTATATTCCTTTAACCTCTGCAGAATACTGAATTTGTATGTGAGCTGTCCGCAACAATAAAAATTAAACAGAGAGACTGGCAAACTTCTTGCTTCTTTTGGCTGCTAGGGGTGTCCCTGACTAAGAATTTACTTAGTTGAATCTGATTCGTCAAGTCTTGCCTATGGTCAACTGATCGTCAAATCATGTTTTTTTAGTTTTTTTTGCTCACTGATCCATATTCTTATTTGCCACATTGGCTTCCATTTTTTCCACACTAGACAAAAGAGCTGACACACCCAATTAAACAATATGTCTTCTGGACTTGTGTTACCTTTTGCCTCTTCGCTTGGACCGAGACCACCTGCTGGCTCGTTATCTGATGTGTTAAATTTCAAAACAGACACACTTGCAGCTCTTGAGTTAATAGTCCACATACAACATGGGTCTTCCTGCTGTAAGTGATGAGCCTGAAGGAACAGGAGTGCTGTATAGCAGCTTTTATTCCCTTTATTTTCTTTCCAAACAGGAACAGTGAAAAAATGCCACTTTTTCAGTCTGCTACAACTACAACTAAAACAACCTTCGACCTTCGCTACATGGCCGCCCCCAGCCACATCAACACTTGTTCACACTTCCCACACAGCTTGCCCACAACCCCCCCACCCCACCCCACACTCTGTCAGTACAGTCTAGTAATGCATGGGAATTTATTTTATCAGACATTCAGCACCCCATATAGTCTAAATGGAATGGTCCTTGTTTCATAACCACATTTTGTAATGATTTGACTGAGAGATTGGCAGTCGAATCAGGCTCCTTAAATCAAATCATCGAATAGTCGACTATACGGGGTTACATGCAGAACATGTAACTACATCAGAAGATTACTTGAAAAGCGTTTGTGGACACATAATTTCTCTCTCTCTCCCTCTCTCTCTCTTTCTCTTCCACCCCCTACTCCAGTAGTTCAATTACCTCCCAGTACTCCAATAATTTAGCATACAGATATTGATTTGAGATCAAGTGGAGACGTCCAACGTCTCTACTCCAGTCCATTTGGTGGCAGTAATGTGCCTTAGTTAATATCCGCGAACAATTAAAAGGGCACAGAGCAAGAAACGAGGGGCGTGCATATGACTGTCTAGTGAAGTATTTACTATGGCCGAAGGTGCAGGGGAGACAGGAGAAGAGAGAAATCAAGATGTTTATTCTTATCGAGAGAGGGTAAAATGTTCTCCAGAAGAAGAGGCGAGACTTGAACGACAGCATTTTTGGAAAGTAATCGATGCATTTAGATATTACAGGTATCAGCTCTTTAGCCCGAGCGCTTTTCACAAAATAAAGTGACTATGTGATATGTAACTGAACAAGTTAACTTGGCTGGAGCCGACATCATAATACCTACATACAGCACCCTGTTTAACACACAACGATTCCAAGACAGATTGTAGTGATATTCAGAAGTATGAAATCATTGTTTACGAGTCTGTTAGTCAGCCATACTGTTTCATATGGCAATAGTCTAGTCTGAGTCTTGTTTTGTTTATGTTCATGCTGTCTTGACACCATTTTGCTGCTTCGTAAAATTAAATGTATGGACTGGATCAAATGGAATTTAGAGACTCCTGGCAAATGTAACAGAACTTATGTAAATTAGTGCTTGGGACCGAACTTGAGGCACGTGTGTGTTTGCATCTGCCCTGTAATGTTTAGCCGTTATACAGTACGATGGAGGCTTGTTTCAGTGAAATAAAGTTGATATCAGCAAGTCAAAAAAGCCGCTATCATGAACTATCCCATCTTAATTTTCAATTGTGTGGTGCAGTACCAATCTAAGCTGCCTATTTTGGTTAGGTTCATAAATTGGACATCTGTTGTACAAATGATATGAAATGTGTCTGGTTAAATCAAGCACCTTGATGTGATGGAGACAGTTTCATGGTATTTCAGTATTTCAAAGAATTTCATTTACTGACTCTTAAATGCAGCAGATGGCGAGATTAAAGTTGCGCAAGAAATGTCACTGTGTGCCTCTCATAGGCATATAAGCACATGGCCAGGCGTTCGCCCATGAGACGTAAAGGTTAACAAGGCTATGCTGATTAGGTACTATATTGAAACGTAACATCATGCATCTGCAGTATATCCATTTAATGTCGCACAATTAAGCCATACGTTTCTGTGACTACGGTTCACGTGCTCCAATCTGTACAAAGGCAAATGCAAATCACACTTGTAAAGTGCACATTTGCTTTGTGGTGGGAATAATACACTAAATATATATGATGTTCTTACAGGAAATGTATTACACCTCTGATGGGTATTATATGAGGGATAATGTACAGCGAGCCGGTCATTATCGCGAAATAAATCCCGACAAGGTGATGTAGGACCCCGACCGCTGAGGGGGTTTATTTGGCTATAATGGCCGGCTCGCTGTACATTATCCCGCTTATTACACGGCTACTTACTAAAGAAATTAAAAAACGATTTTACTGATTTAAAAATTGTTGTATTGCTTCCCCTAAAAATATTTGCTTAGCAACGGTCTCTTATACATAGCAGTGATCTGCTATACAGAAATAACAGACCGTAGAATGCCGTAATTGACCAGTCAGAATCGAGTATTCAACAAAGCCCTGTAATAATATACTTTATTGTCAACTTCGTACAAGTCTTTGGATTTTTTTTAAACCAGTCACTAAGAAGACACTCTGCTGTTTAACTTCTACTTTCCTTATTCCTTATTAACTTTTACTCCCCTCTTCCCTGCTTTATTAAACCTTTATAGTAGTGTCAATGATGTTTTAGAGGTATCTGCTACTCTTGCTCTCCTCTACTCTTCATTTTTAATATGTAATATTCACTGTTTTCCCCTTGTTTCTTGCCCAGGATCCATGTTCAAGAACGAGTAAACAGGGCTGAGCGGCAGTTTCGGTACCTTCCAGAACACCACCAACTTCTTCTACCAGACTTTCTGCCCAATTTAGACAAGATCCGTCACTGCGTGGACCAGAACCAAGAGGTTCTCCAGGCCATTGTGCAAAACTGCGTTCACATGTTTGAGAATATCCAGTACGGAGAAGATGTACGTCAAATATCACAGTAGCCAGTTTAAATTGCAGACAGTAGCAGATATATTCTCATTACATGTCATTTTAATTCCAATGGCACAGTCAAGTTGATACTGGTTGTATATGGTTCATTGGTGATTGTGTGGAAATAATATACATAGCTCCGTAGTTAATGTTTTTGTTTTTACACATTGTGGCAATTTATTATGTGGTGTATCTTCATAATTCATATACTGCTGTCCACAAAATTGTCCAGGAGGTTTCGTTTGGTGCACTGTGGCTTTTTCCTGTCTGAAACTGAAAGCTTGCTGACTCTCTTTGGTGATTTACTCTTTTCTCGCCGGTGACAGGATGATCTGAGGAAAGTGGGACCGTCGTCAACGTTCGACATGGACAAACTCAAATCCACCATCAAACAGTTTGTCAGGGATTGGAGTGAAGCTGGGAAAGCAGAGAGAGATTCCTGTTACAAGCCACTCATCGAGGAGATCCAAAGACGATTCCCCCAGGACCAATGGTGATCAAACAGTCGTATTCATTCAAATACAACTGAACCAGTCAATCAAAGCCCAGAACCCAAAGCATAACATAGGTCCCACTGGGATGCTAGTTTGGACCCCAGTAGCGGACAGTTCTAATCCTATGTGAGTATGTTGTTTTATTCAGTTAAGTGTAACTGAGTAGATGGCTGTGGAATACGTGAGTACCTGGAAGGTTGTTGGTTTGATGTTGGAAGGAAAAAGGACTTGATAATCGGGGACAGGCCTGGTGTTCTGCCGCATGAGTATCAGACAGACAGTGCGATTTCTGCTCGATTACTCCAAACTCATTCTTCAACACTCTTGTTTCTGAATAAATTGCTCTATCAGATATGCATACAGTCTAATATACATGGATTTGTAGGTGTTGGATGTGTAATCATTAACATTAATAACGTAACATCTTCCATGTGTTGCTCTCCGCAGTGATGTGTCGACAGTGAAAGTGCTGGTGCCAGGAGCGGGCCTGGGACGACTGGCGTGGGAAATCACTCGTCTGGGTTACGCTTGCCAAGGAAACGAATGGAGCTTTTTCATGCTTTTTTCATCCCACTTTGTCCTCAACAGGTATTTCTTTTCTTGCTCTGTTTACATATATTTTTGACAGTAGAAACTGATTTATATGTAAAATTTAAAAAAAAAAAATACAGTTTAGCCTAGCTCGTGAACAGTGATTGGCTCTCAGGATTTACAGTTTATATTGGTCGAGTTTTGACTATTGCTATAGTAAGAAATAATGGAAATATGAAAAATCATATGTCTTAGGTGCGATAAGGAGAACGCCATGACCCTTTACCCCTGGGTTCACCAGTTCAGCAATAACAAGAGGTCGTCGGATCAGACGAGGCCGATCTTCTTCCCAGACGTCAACCCCCAGAGTCTTCCTCCAAACTCAGACTTCTCTATGGTGGCTGGGGACTTCCTGGAGGTCTACACAGAACCAGGTGAGTCACTAAACACAGGGCCTATCGTAATGCAGATACTGAATACGATGAGCCAATCATGGAGCTTGTTTTGCCCTGAAATTAGTGATTATTATTATTATAAAAGAAGAAAATAAGCACATGCATGATGTGACCTGTTTGTTCCTCATCCATATATTGTTCACCATAATAAAAAAGAGAATGATTTGAAATATGGAAATGATGTGTCTCGTCATCAGATACTTGGGACTGTGTCACTACCTGTTTCTTTATCGACACTGCCCACAATGTCATAGATTATGTTGAAACCATCTGGAATATTCTAAAACCTGGTGGTGTCTGGATAAATTTGGGTGAGTTTGTCATTTTTAAAGTTCTTTCAAAGCTCCATAAGCAGATAAATCAAATTAATTTCAGGTCCCATATTTCATCATTCTTTGTAATGACGCTATTTAATACTTATTCATAACAAAATTGAAAAATGTTTCTTTAAGGCCCGCTTCTGTACCACTTTGAAAATATGGCGAATGAATTATCCATTGAGCTGAGTTATGAGGACATAAAGGCTGCCATGCTGAGATATGGATTCCAGCTGGAGGTAAGCACAGCAGATATACACATTTAGTACTAAAGTAGTTTATAGCAGAGACTCAGTGCCTGTTAACTCCTGTAAAATCTGTTGGAGTCTGCTGGAGTGGAAATAGTTGGTACAATGTTATGTGTAGCCCTAATGAGGGCATTTGTGAAAGCAGTCTAATGTCGGCCGACAAGGTATCAATGAAGCCACAAGGGTATTGTGAGCACAAAACTTGGAGGTATTTTGAGATTTGATCACTTTTTCTTTTTTTTTTTTTATACAAGACTGAATAATGTCCATGCTCATTTTTGTTTAATAATTCGTTCTTCTCTCAGGTGGAGAAAGAGTCAGTCCTTACCACCTACACGGAGAACGACCGCTCCATGCTAAAGTACTTGTACGACTGTGTTTTTTTCGTGGTGCGAAAACCAGTGGACGTTTTCTCAAACGGTATTGGGACTGCGATGGAGGGACAGTTTGAGGAACCAGCACATAGCGGAAATAGCAATGCAACGACGTGACATCCAAGAAGCTTCCACCAGGAAAAAAAACGGCCTGGAAAACACAACAAAACAAAACAAAACAAGTTGTTCAACTGATTATTTTTTAATGCTTACTTATCAAGACTGCTCTTATACATTCTTAAATCAAACAGATCCTTCGGTTAGGAGGGCCAGGATTAAAAGTTCATCCATGTCTCAAGTGGTGTACTATCTACTTTAGTGCCTCACATTGTCTTTACCATGGCTATATCATCTTTACTATGGAGTTATGGAGAGTTTGAAGCTCACTTTTGTTATCTCTTTATATGTGTGAGTAAGCCTCCTTTGGAATTCGTTGGCAGTGCGTGAAGGCGACTTCTGCTCAGTTGATGAACTTTACTGATTGTCATAATTTGTTGTTGAATTTCCAGCACTGCAAACATTATGAGTTGTTTTAAACTTAAAGTTGAACATGGATGTGTTCAAATGTATCTTACATTTACGGACCCAACTTTGCAATAAAGAAAGAACAATGTTTTAACTGTCTTAGGTATTACCAATGAGTGTAATTCGATCCACCAGGCACACGGGGGTGCTATAAAAATATAGTATGGAGTGCGGCTAATAAAGAAGAAACAAACACCGCCGCGAAGTTGTTTGCAGCGAGTCGTTTGTGCAAGATTTGCGAAAAAACAGATACATTTGCAAATTTTTATAAAATATCCGAAAACTTTTGCGCATATGACGAAACGGAGAGCAGAAAACGTCCTACTTAGCGACGTTCCAAATAAGCGTCTGAGCTCACTATGTGGCCCTGAGACGCACCACAAATGTGCGCATATGGTCCAAACTACTGCTTCGCCGTCCTTATTAACGTTAGTTGGGAATCGCTGCAGGAAGAGACCGAACTTTTTTGAGGAGGAGGAGGAATCGCATGAATTTACTTTGTCGCCAAAGAAAACATTAACCAGCATGAAAAACTCGCCTGACAGGGGGATGAGTTCTGGAAGATTCCGAGATGAAAGCAAACCACCTGTGCGTTCCTCATCATGCGTACCCCCAAAGACAGGTACCAGAGAGGGGGTACAGTTTAAATCAGAAAGTAATGAAAAGGTAAATTGGCCTCGCGCTTACTGTCATCCGAATGTTGTGTATAGGCGAGTGTTCTCTGGAAAAAACGAAGGCCATTTCTGTGAACTGATCGTAATTACAAAAAACAAAACCGTTCTATAGTTGTACACTAGATGTCGCCAGAGGTCTATATCATAATAGAGCTTATCAGTTTTCACATGCACTAATGAAAATCGTTGAGGTTTTAAGAGAAACGATATAATGACAGTTTTACATACATTTGACTTGTTATCGGTCCTTTTAGCACAGGATACTAAATAAACTTTTAGTATTACTCCTTTAATATGGTTCCCATTTCTGTGAATATTTTCAGGTGACTTGCACAGATGAAGACCTCAGCTCTTATAATTCTTTCCAGTATTGGAGAGTTCCGCTACCAGAACTTGATTTGTCATTGCTGGATGGTGACAATGCTTCAGAAACTTCTGGAACAAGCCATTCCAAAGATCTGGAAGCGATGGAGACATGAGGAGACTAAATACCAATCCAGCAGACACTGTGACTCTGTCAGTGGCATTGGTGACAGCCTCGTGGCTTTATGGATAATCAGACAACGTGCAGAGATGTACAGAATCTGTGTGTGGTGAACATGACCTGTCCCATTGATATATACATAAAGCACATTTCACATATAAGTCAGATTAATTCCACTCCCATCAAAGAAACTACAATCTTACTACTAATGTTCTCAAAAATGTGAAACTACGGAGTATTTTAACAGACTTAGTGGATGTATCATCATGAGAACATGGGCTGGACTTATGTGATCTCTCCTTCTGAAGTGATTCTGTTAGGTTCATTTACTGGCGATCTTATTCATATCAGTTATGTATGCTGGTATTCAGTTTGTGCTGGTGCATTTGTAGTACCATACAGCAGTGAACATGATGTTAACCTTGTGTTTAAGGTAGTACTCTTTTTTTTTTTTAAGGTAGTCCTGTTTTTTTTTTTCCTTTGCTCTCAGCAATATGTGGAGTTTTTGTATGAAGATTTTGCTTCTTGTCAACAATTCCTCACCAGTTCCAGTATATTCAAGATATTTTCTCTCTACTTGATGTTGTAAACTGAGTTACACTGAGTTAAGAACTTTTTTTCCTGAATGAGAGACAAAAATGTACCTTAAAAGCAGCCATTTGTCTGTTTCAGTGGTTGGCCTTTTATTATGCACTGAACTGTTTTGGAAATTACTCTGAAACAATAAAATTTGGTTTTGTATGGTGTTCAGTTTCTTTTTGTTCATTAATGCTTTGGAAATTCAATGAGGAATTCATACCACACTGTCTTAGTCTACAGGCCAAAGTTCATTCTATGACAGTAAAGACTGGGTTTGTTTTCACCATGTACTGTGCTGCTAACATCTTTTTTTAGTGTTTCTTTTTCAGTGCTTGTGAGGATTTATGCACCTATATTTACTATTGAAACAATGTGCACTCTCAACCCTGATTGGCTGTTGTGTTCCCATACGTGGTAATTGTGGAAGAGGTGAACCAAGGAGGTTTCTAACCTCAAACAGACAATCACTTACCTTTGAACCTAGCAGAAAACTCAGAGGTGGCAGCCAACGTCTTCAGACTAATCACAAAACAGCTGAACAGATGAACCGACAGACTTAGTTGGCTATTTGTGACAGCTTGTTTTATTGTGCTTTTGCTGCCTGCTAATATGGTAAGCATTGTATTTAGTGTTTAACCCTTGGTGGAAATCCTAAATAACGTTCTCTGATCTTCTGAGGCTTAGAATGTCACAACTGAGGAGGGTTAATGCACTTCTCTTCGCGTGCACGAGAACCACAAGTTTAGGTATGGAACTCTTGGTGGGATACTGTTTCGCTGCTTTAATTTAATGAAACTCGGAGAGGGTATTTTATAGCTAAACTCGGGTATATTAGTGGTACTATTTGATATGCATTTTTAGAACTGAATTTTTTCTTAAACTTCGTGGCGACAGAATTAGGAAGAACATCACAAGTCTTCGAAAACTATTTGTAAAGGCAAATGTAAATCACAGTGAAGCAACTCTGAGGCGATATATCCATGACATATCCATGACCCCCCCCCCCCCCCCCCCCCCCCCCCCCAAAAAAAGAGCTGCTTAAAAGCAAACCTGGTATGTGCCCGGACCACCCTTTTTTAAACATTGCATTGGCGACTTTGTTTGACTTGTCACGCGTTATCGCTGGTCTCTGTTAAACCATTCTTTCCGTTATTTGTCCGCTCGCGCACATTAAACAGCCCTAAGGGGAGTGAAGACATTAAGTCAGCCATTCATTTGCATACGGTTTCCCCACAGCGGACATCGAGACGGGTCGCTGCAAAAGCGTAAAAGAGTAATCAGTATAGCAGCCAAATTCGTTCGGGAAGCAGTAGACCGAGCCCGTTTTAAGTCGCCAGCTGCATAAGAAATCACAAACTGGTCTTTGAAATACACGTTTTGGATCAGTTTCAATACGAAGACTAAACTGTCATTTATACTTGTGACTGAAATCGAAGCTCACTCTGCAAATAATTACTGACGGGGTCGTGTTTACCGATAAGCAATCCCTCAGATTTCTTAAAATTTAACACGCCACTTCCCTGAAAAATAACTTGTACTTCCTACTTGAGTCAAGCAGCAGCAACAGCTAGACACTATAGGCACTAAAGTGCAGGCAACGACGTGAAACTCGAGGACGAGCATGGTTGAACGTCTGGAGAGAACGGTAAAGGATATTTAAATACTGTGATTATTAAGTGGAATTAATAACTGAGATACACACACGGTTGTTGTTGTTGCTGTTGTTTTTAACTGATTTTGCTTGCTGATTTTTTGTCAAAGTGATAAAACCTGTCAAGTTCGCTCAGCTCAGCCGTAGTAACATTATCTTTCCTCCTCTCAACTGCGGCTGCATTACGTCAAGTATTGTTCTCAAGATCCTGTTGAATGGTGGTTCCCCATGCTCTGGAAATTTGTCTTTTTACTGGAAGCGCTGTATTTACTGCATTTTAAATTCTAAGTCTTAATTATAATTTTATGTGGTTTTGTGAAACTCTGTGACACTATTTTTTGGTCTGTTTTGAATCACAATCAACTATTTCTCATTGGCTTTCCTCCCTGGCTTCGGACATCCTGCGTCCTGCATTTTAATAAAAGTGTTCACACAAACCCAATACAAGGAGCCATGGAGTCCAAACCACTGTTTGAAATTCAGGAAGAGGCTGTGTAGACTTCCTGTGAATTTTTTTTTTCTTGGAAATGTTTGACACATAATAAAATGAATCCAGTAATATGAGAAGAGGGGAAGTGGGTATAGTATGTGTGCTGAAAAACTTTAAACCTACATTGTTTTGAATAGTAGGCTGGTGTCTTGAACAGGCGCGAAGACTGCACTGAGAACCAGACGTTTCCTTTCTACATTGCAATAAAGTGCAGAATTAGATTTAGTAAGTGTCTGTCAAGCAGGCAAAGTTAATTTGAAGGAACCCTTTACTGTGATGGTTAAATAAGACTATTGGTGTGACACTTAATGGAAGTAAAATGATTTAAGAGATCAGTCTCAAAGTGGGAATTCTTACAACTCATGAAAACAAAAAGTTATTGATCTTTTTTGTAGCCTAGACAGTCTTGGATCCAGACCACCTTCTACAAGAGAGAATGTGTGAAGTTTCTGCCAGCATCTCGAGACCAGCATAGGTGCTTTACAGAAACTTATCTATATCTGTCCATGTGTGTGTGTGTGTGTGTATATATATATATATATATATATATATATATATACACACACACACACACACACACACACACACACACACACATATATATGTATATGTATATGTGTGTGTGTGTGTGTGTGTGTGTGTGTATATATATATATATATATAAATGTATGTATGTATATGAATGAGTGTGTGTGTGTGTGCGCGCGTGCGTGCTTGTGTTCATTATCTTATTATAGTATATACTATCTAAAATATATTTGCTTTCTGTTATTCTGTTAAATCTGTAGCTAAAGTAGTTAATTGGTATAATTTGTTTATAAATGTGTGTCTGTGTTTCTGTGTTATTTCCTCCAGATGTAATCCAGTCTGTCAAGTATGTCAAAGCTTAATCAGGTATGTTTCCACCATCAGTCAAGTTCAAATCACTTCGATTTAACCGAAGATGGACAAGTATTACATGCTCGTTCTTCATTTTTCAGAATTACTCGAGAAAGAAGTCACTATTTTGATCAGTATATACATAAGCCAGCTCCCTTTTCATTCACATGTTGTGTAATCATATTAAGGCCATGTTTAACAAGGATACCTTAAGACTTAGAGCTACAAACATCACATTTCATTACCTACAGAGCACTCTCTCTCTCTCTCTCTCTCTCCCTCTCTCCTCTCTAAGGTGTTGTTGCGGGAGGCTGATTGGAGAGCACACATACCTGGAGTCTGGGTCTTCCAGCCCCCTGAGAGATGTTCCAGCATTATGGAGACACAGTGGGGAGGAGTGGAACATGGAGCTCCACACCAGGGCAAGCCCTACTGATGCCTTTGGATCTATTGACTTTCAGGACAGCACCAAACGCTCCTGCCGGGCCAAGGTGGTTCTGTGTGTGTGTGTGTGTGTGTGTGTGTGTGTGTGTGCGTGCGTGCGTGTGTGTGTGTGTGTGCGTGTACCCGTGCATCTTTGCTCTGATTCACATGGAACATTTATGCTTCTCAAAGCAAAAGCTGTTTCTCTGCGGGAAGCGGTGCATATTATATCAATTATTTACAGTTCTGACATTTTGCTTTATGACTGCATTTGATCCACATCATCTACATTTGATTCATACCACCTTCATCAGCTGTTCACTGCTTGAATCACTGAATCAGGTGCGTTAGGAAAGAACTAGAGTAGAGAAGTCGTAAAGTCAATGAAACGGCTGTTATTACATACTTATATATAATAAGTATATAATGTATTATATATTATACTTAGTTTTTTTTTTTTTTCCTTTTGGGATGTGTCTGCAGTATGTTCGGCTGTCATGTGACACCAGACCAGAGCTGCTGATGCATTTGATGCTAAGGGAGTGGCAGATGGAGGTGCCGAAGCTGGTCATCTCTGTTCACGGTGGTGTGGACAATTTTTCCCTGCCTCCTCGTGTGAGTCAAGCCCTCAGTAAGGGCCTCATCACAGCTGCAGAGAGTACAGGAGCCTGGATCTTCACAGACGGGATTAACACAGGTCTGTGTGTGTGTGTGTGTGTCTTCTGTCATTTACTTGTTTGGCAAATCAAAACTGTGCGATGTCATTGTTTAGTTCGTCTTTATCTGTGAGTGAGCTTGTGTCTTTAAAACTTTCACTATATTCACCTCACAGTAATTTGTATTGGTGTTTATTTCTCACTCTCTCTCTCTCTCTCTCTCTCTCTCTCTAATATGTATATGTATACACATAGATATACAAGTGCAGTAGGTGATTTGTTATTTTTGAATAAGGGTTATGGCCCAATGGCCAGCAGGGGGTATGGTCCAATGGTCACTGACACTACTCTATAGAGTATATAGGGGGATGGCAGGTTAACAAGGGGGATGCATTTTGGTCAATTTGCTAACAAGGGGGATGACATCCCCCCTCATTCCCCTGCAAATCGCCGACTGTATACTTCTGTGTGTGTGTGTGTGTGTGTTTATATGTGTGTTTATCTGTGTGTACATATGTCATTCTACTTTCACTTTATTTGCCTCACATTTAGATATAATCAGAGTTTATGTTTGTGTGTTTAAGAGTATGTGCGTGTGTGTATTTACCTAAGTGCTTCACTTGTGCATTATCTCATACATAGAGCATGTGGTAATGTTTCTTTATGTCACTACCTGCAATGGCACCACATTATCTTTGTATAGTTGATTTACTTTTTTTTTTTTTTTTTGGCTTCTGCTTCATTCAGGGATTTCGAGGTACATTGGTGAGGCTGTAAGAGAGTATGGCACTCATGATTTCAGGAAGAGGAACGCTGTGGGAATCACACCCTGGGGCATCATTGAGAATCACAGTGACCTCATAGGAAGAGATGTTAGTTTCATAATCGCTATTACTTTGGTAACAACTGATATGATGGTATATATCACAGACGGGTTTAAGAGCACAGTTCCTCTCCAGCCCAGCGTGTTATATTATATCATATGGTATCATAACAAATTTTTTTTTTACCCTTCAACTGTGTTCGCTTCTGCTGTGTCTCTGTTCTCTTTTTTTCTGTTTTCACGTTAGATTTTTTTTTTTTATCAGCATGTGTCCTCAACTGCATCTTTCATATTCTTGTGTAAAATGATCTGTCTGTTTTGGCTGTTCAGTGGAAAAACTGATCTCTTCATCAGTACGTTTGTGATTATAGTAGAAGCCTCTGAGTACTACCCTGTGCATTGCATAAGCATTGTCATTTAGCGCGTGTAATTCCTCAGGTTCTCCGGCCCTACCAAATGGTGGGGAACCCTCTGAGTAAGAGGGAGTGTCTGAACAGCCTGCACTCCTACTTCCTGCTGGTTGATGATGGTACTATGGGAAAACAGGGTGGACAAATGGAACTGAGGAGAAAGCTGGAGAGACACATTAGCCTGCAGAGAATCCATTCAAGTGAGTTTGTGTTTGTCTGTACGCATATGTTTTAATCCAAGTGTCCTGTTGGTTTTGTCTCCACATTCTCATTCCTTCGTGTGTGTGTTTTTCTGTTTGCATGTGTGTTTGCGTGTGTGTATTTGTGTGTGTGTGTGTGTATTTGTTTGTGGGAATGTTTCTCCTTGTGCATGTACATATATGTGTATATGTATATGTGTATGTGCATTGTGTGTGTGTGCATGTGTGTTTGTGTGTGCGTGTGTGTGTGCGTGTGTGTGTGTGTTGTGTTTCTCAGGGCTGGGTCAGGGGGTTCCTGTGGTGTGTGTTGTGGTGGAAGGGGGTCCTGCTATACTCACACTGGTTATGGACTATCTCAGCAGTTCGCCAGCTACACCTGTTATTGTGTTCGAAGGCACTGGGAAAGCAGCTGACCTACTGGCATTTATATACAAACAGACAACAGAGGACAGGTGTGTGTGTGTGTGTATGTGTGTGTGTGTAAGCATTCAGTTTATATTAAATTATGAAAATTACTGGCATTCTCTCATTGTCTGGCCACATATGGAGATTGTAATGTTTTGCTTAAATTCTGCAGTAGTAAAGCATCAATGCGTGCATTAATAAATGTATTAATTTTAAGTAGTGAACCAACATTATTCCCTGTCATGTTTGAAGCAACAGTTTGATTTTAATAATTACACAGAAGCCCTTCCTGCCAAAAGTAAGATGCTAGAAGAGGATTTTATTTATTTGCTTTTGCTTTTAACATGGCTTCCACTGCATGTCAGTTTGCTTCAAACCATATCACATGTAATGAGTTTTTCCAAATAATATTCCAGCAGCATAAATTGTGTTATTTTTACTGTATTTATGGATTCTCGATGTCTACTCCTGAGTGTATCTTCTGAGGCCATTTTGGTGGAGGGTGTTGACAGTTGTCATCTTGAGAAATGGTTGAAGAATTTTCTCACACATTTGACCAATGTACTTTTCTACAGACAGCTGGAACCAGACATAAAGCAGGATTTTTTGGAAAGGATCCAGAGCATGTTTAACGGTGTGGACAGTGCAGAGGCCAGTCGTCTGTTTAACCTTCTCATGGATTGTATGAAGTACAGAGATTATGTGAGAAAACCTGTTTATTTACCTCTATAGCATACATATCCATCATATATCTCCTGTCTTTTTTTTTATGTGTCTGTCTATCTCTCTCTCATTCTCCTGCTTTTCTGCATGGCTAGGATTCAGTCTTGTCGTTATATTTCTAGCTTGTGACAATAAAGCATTAAACAGATTTTTCTTCACTCTAACATACTCAGCACAGCGTCTCAGTGCTACAGAAATAAATGAGTACAGAATAATTGGGGTGATGGTGCATGAAACATATTTCCATATTAATAGAAGAGAGAGGATTAATCTGGTCCCCAGGCACATAGATTCTTTAAGTGGATTTGAATCACTCAGAAAAGAATGGCAGAGATGTGTAGAAGAAGGACAAAACACCCCCCCCCCACCCCCCCACCTATCTCTCTTCCACCATTCACTTGTAAATGTACCAATATATGCAGATGAGACATAAGCTTTATTTTGAACACACATCTGTTCGTCATCAGATTTTTTTTTCATTATTTCACTTCATATGTACTGTCACTGCTTTTGCAGACACTTTTTGTTTTACGTTAATGCTGAGTGAGCAGAATCTTGTGTCACTGTATTTTGTAATAATGTTTCAGGCGTTCCAACTATTTGAACCTTTGTCGTTATGGACATTCTCCCTGTTGATCAGTGATCTCTTTTATTCTGAAACATTAAAACAGATCTCAATTTTCGACATGGACTCTCAAGATCACCAAGAAGCAGATGTGGCGATCTTGACTGCTTCACTGAAAGGTAAAAATGTGTGTGTGTGTGTTTGTGTGTGTGTGTGAGTGTGTGTGTGTGGTCATCTCATGTCTTCAGTCATCCCAGTGATGAAATAATATGTATTAAAATAATGATCTGTTTGTTTAGTTGATTACTGACTGTGTCATGCCCCAGGATGATGCCTGAGTGTGTGTTGTTGTTTATTGTCCTGAATTTCTTAAGCTCTAATGACCACTATTGACTGCTGTCGCTGGATCATTTGTTTCTGTATTTTTATAACACTATTTTATCTGCCAAATATCAGAACATTGAAAAAAATATATTAAAAATCCTACTTTTTCCTGCTGCTTAACCTTAACCTTTTTGGTGACCTTTCATTGGCTTGTTTATGTGACGGACAGGTACCAAGGCCACGCCCGCTGACCAGCTGAGTGTAGCATTAGCCTGGGACAGAGCTGACATTGCTAAGGAACATATCCTGATTAACAGACAACACTGGAAGGTATGCTGTTCAAATACAGGGTGGAGGCTCTTAATGATAAACAGGCATACTTTGTTTGAATCTCTGCCTGTGACACAATGTAACTTTTGTTCTTTTTCACACTTTGTAGGAAAAATGTAGTTCATGTGATTTTGGTGTTGTATTTCAGCCTTCAGTTTTCCAATATTTGTTGTGGTGACTTGTATTTTTGAACGTTTTGTTCTAGTCCAACACATTTTATTCACGTGATTGGGCGACTTTTTTTTATCACTTAATGAGTCAAGTATGTGTGTGTATGGCTGTACCAGAAATGTGAAATCCTGTGGTTTCCTGCAGCTGGAATTGAGAGGCCCAGACTATTGAATGGTGTAGCCATTTCAGTTTGGATGTATGGGTTATGTTATATGGTGAATTGTTTCATCACACTGTGCTCCTCCCAGTCTATGTGTAAGATTTGGTATCTTCTGCTTTAAGGTGGGTTCTCTGGAACAGACTATGCTGGATGCATTGATTATGGACCGGGTCAGTTTTGTGCAGCTGCTCGTTGAGAATGGCATGACCATGAAGCGTTTCCTCAACGTGTCACGTCTGGAGGAGCTCTATAACACAGTAATAACACATTAAATGCTCCCCTCAAAACAGCATGTGTAGACACATGATAATGTAGTAAAACATGATACGTTGTCATTGCATATATCTTACTACTCTTTGCATTAGCATTGTAGTAGCCCATTAAAGTCTACATTCAATAACATAATGAAAAAGTTAATAACATGTTAAAATAGTTGCATTCCCCACAATTACAGTAATATGCATTGCACTATGTATGTTTTATTAAGGTTTATGATACAGAATTATCCCACTTAATGCAATTCTAGTCATGGGAATGTTTGTTAAATTGTAATAACATATTGAACAGTTATATTATTGTTTGACTTGTAGCAACATGGCCCTACAGACAATTTCCTTCACCACATCCTAGCAGATGCAAAACAGGTTAGAATTTTTTTTTCCCAAAATTTAAAGGAAATTAGAAGTTGGGAGCTTAATTGAAAAAAAAAGGTTTAAAAATTACAAGACTTCTGCATTAATTGTTAAATGTAGACACTCATTGGGAACAATGTGAATGTACATGTCCCCAGACTCATCTGGCCGCAAGATACAGGATCTCTCTGATTGATGTTGGACTGGTGATCGAGTATCTGATTGGTGGAGCATATCGCAGCACATACACACGCAAGAACTTCAGAGCTCTCTACAACCGTCTGCACGGTGCATTCAAGGTTTCTCCTTTATTTTAAACAAAGCATGTAGAGTTTTCCATTGGTTCAAGCCATGACTAACTGTACATTACAGCCAAAAGGAAAACCCATCCCCACAGAGATTTTTCATGTATGAGAATGATTCAAAAGTACATGATTAAAATTGAGAAGAACAATTTTTGGTCAACCGTTGTCAAAATAGTCATCTTATTTCAAGTATGGTCAAAAAACAACACATACTTTCAAGGGAGTGAGGTATTTCTTGGGAAATGACACAAATATTTCGTGTGAAATGACACATATTTGCTGAGTCACCTTTGTTGTATAATTACCGTAGTATAATTACCGCTTTAATTTGTTTTAATTTGGAGCAACAAAAACTGTCTTAATTTCAGATCCCTGAGAAACAATGGCATTGTGAAGATAAATGAAGTCCTCTAAAGGAGAAATGGGGAGACTTGTCCTTGATCGCTGTAATGAACTGTATCTGTGTTTTGTTCAGGAAGGCAGTCGGGAGAACACCGGTCGCTTCAGCAGGCTCTCCATCCCTGAGAATAGTCCCCCTCGCTCATACTTCTTCCGCACTGCTCAGCCTTACAGAAGCAAGGTCTTAAACAACTCATTTCCAACTCCAGTTTTCTGCTTCTTCCCTTCTGTCGACTTATTAACTAAGAAATATGTACTCTTATTGCAGGAGAAAACGGTGACCTCTCCGGATGTGAGGATGACTCCCAGCACAGAGCTGAATGATTCATCGTTTTTTGTTTACACCTTCAATGACCTGTTTGTTTGGGCAGTGCTGAAGAGGAGGCAGAAAATGGCGTTATTGTTATGGCAACATGGGGAGGAGGCCTTGGCCAGGGCAGTGGTCGCCTGCAAACTGTACCGCGCCATGGCAACCGAGGCAAAGGACAGCAACATGACAGATGGCATCGCGGACGAACTGAAGACGTACTCACTGTCAGTCTGACAAATTGCTTAAATGAAATAATTATGTATCTTTATCTGTCTATCTATCTATCTATCTGTCTATCTGTCTATCTATCTATCTATCTATCTATCTATCTATCTATCTGTCTATCTGTCTATCTATCAATCTGTCTATCTATCTATCTATCTATCTATCTATCTATCTATCTATCTATCTATCTATCTATCTATCTATCTGTCTGTCTAGATATATAATTATATCTCTATCTGTCTAGATATATAATTATATCTCTGTCTGTCTATCTATCTATCTATCTATCTATCTATCTATCTATCTATCTATCTATCTATCTATCTATCTATCTATCTATCTATCTGTCTATAATAGTGCTTACAGTGCGGTGTTGTCAGCATTAATGAGATTTTACCATAAAGTTATCATGAGATATGCAAGTTTTTTGTCATCTTGTCAGCTTGCCGAGAGGCGTTACAAACATGTCATTTGTATAGTGTCACAAGCTGTCCCACAGTTTATGTTCTCTTATCATAATATGTTTAAGGTGACCAAGGCCATGTTTGGTGTCACAGCAAATGCTAACACTGTTAAAGTGGTTTCAGGGGAGCTTTCACAGTCCAAATCAGTTAACCAGTGGGTTAATTTTTATGACAGTGGAAAGGGTCACAGATTTTTTTTCTTGTTGTGTTCTTGTATTAAAACAACAGCTGGTTATGTTATGTTAGATCAAAAGAATACCATTAGAATCCTTCTAGCTGGAAACAGTGGTAGAGATGATGCCAAAACT